>NC_138973.1:137082500-137375000 GCF_055761805.1 Camellia sinensis
CTCTATGCATTTTTGAGGCTTGGTCTAGGCCTTTTTTTGTGACTTCTAGGACCTGCCTTGGCCCTGTCCAAGGCTGGTTTGGTCATGTCTTGCTTGCATTTAGCATGTGTAGTGTAACTCCATCCATAGCTCATCAAAGTAGCATGTGTGCTTGGCTTTTGTTGAGTCCATTTCAGTCCATTTTTGGTGATGTTTTACCATGCCATGAACCTATTTTGGGTTGGTTTTGTTACTCCATGCTTGCATGATATACTTGTAAGGAAAATCCCCTAAACTAGCTTCATATGCTCCATGCCATGCCATGTCATTTTAGCTTGTTTGGTTTATGTTCCAGCATGTATTTGGTCATCATTTGGCATGATATGACCCTATCCATAGTTGGTTTAATCATCCTTTGCATGCTCCATATAGGTGTAGAACAAATCATGTTTACTAGCCCTTTGCGCATGATGTTTTAACTCATCATACTAGCATATTTTGGCTTTGCTCAAACTTGATTTTATGCTTATTTTGAAGTGTTCTAGGACTATTTTGGGCTGCCATGGCTATATCACTCATGCTTTGTATAGCTATAGTGTAAATGCTTAGGCTAGTCTTGGGTTTTGAGGCCCCTACCATGCCATACATGTGATGTTTGCATGCCTTACCCTCATTTCACATGCTATTTCAGTCCATAAAATGTTGTCATACACTTGCATTTTACATGCCTTGAATGCTTTGTATAGCTTGTGCTTTATGCTTCGAGAATGGACTTTTGCGCATGCCACTTAGCCTAAGTCTTTGGCTCATCATTTCAGTACATTTTGGGTCCTAATATACCATGATGTAACTCTGTTTTTGGTTGTCCAAGTCATGCCATGATTGGTTCTCATAGGTGTAGTGCATTGCCTCTTTTGTAGCATTTCATGTCCTATGTTTTAGCATTGTATGCTAGCTTGTTTTGGCCTACTTCCATGCATGTTTTAGTCTCATATCAGTATGTACTAGGACTGTTTTGGGTTGCCCTTGCCATATCCTTCATGCTTCGTATAGCTGTAGTGTAATTGGCCTTGCAAGCTTCGTGTTTTGGTGATTCGCGCATGCTATCCTTGAGCTATTTAAATGATTTGGCATCATTTATCATCTCATTTCAGTGCATATAGTGTTGTTACGCTTGCACATTTGTCACTTCTTAGGCACTTTTGAGAGTTGCCCTTTTAGGCCCCCTTTGATGAACCTTTCGCATTTCGCATGCTTGAGTGTGTTGTCTAGCTTAATTCATCGCTTTGGCTACTGATTTGGACCTAGTTGAGAGCCGTCCATCTTTGGTGTAAGCCCATCTTACCATGTTGTCACATGCTTGTTTCATTTCGTATGTTGTCGCATACTTGTTTAGCTTTGCATACCTTGCATGCTCACATGTTCATGTTGCATTTTGTCATGTTGTCTAAGGTCATCACCTCACATCATGCTTATATTCTTGTTGTATGCTTGGTTTAGTTGCATGTTTGCACATTTAGGTCATGTTGCATGTTTGCCATGCTTATGTGTTACATTGCTTGGATTAAGTGTTAATCTGAGCACGAGGAACGAGGGTCGTTTCATACTTCAAGTGATGGAACGTGTCTCAATTCTCGGTCGCCGAAGCTCTTGATGATTCATGATAGAGTTCTAGGCTTTACTTGTTTTATTTGTGCATTCATTTTCATATTGATTTGCATAAGTTGGATCTTCGGCCATCATGCATCGGGATGCGTGATTGATGGTCATGGATCCGACTATGCCTCTCCCTTGATGTTTTGAGGTGATATGGGGTGGCATAGCGTGTACATATCCTTGGGAGACCCTCCATTTTCTTTATTTTGTGCTTTGTTGCAGTTTGGTGTCACAGCACACCAGTGGCCAGCAGCCTGTCACTGATGGCCGGCAATGGACCACCTTTGGCCGGTAGTGATCCTTCCATGGCCGGCAGGCCACTGGTGACTTCCCCTACAGTGTTTTGGTAAGGTCCAGCAACAAGCGCTGGAAGACACCCTACAAACGGAGCCTCTAAAGAGCAACCGGAAGGCGTTTCGAGGCGAAGAACCGAAGCGAGCATGCACACCTTCCTTCTTCAAACAGAGCTGGAACAGCATCATTTACTGCTTTCCCTATTTGTTTGTTGTCATTCCTTTTGTAGTTTAATTGATTTGTTAATTAATTAAGTTGTGTAATAATTAGTTGTAGCTAGTTATTCATTTGGTTCTGTAATAATTAATTAGCTTGTGAGTTAGTTAATTAGGTGGCTTGTATTATTTATTCGGTTCCTCTGAGTGAGGGCAAATTTGTAATAAGTGTGGGTGCGTGTGTGCATGTCTTCCAACCCCACGTCTTTCTCCCTTTTATTTAACCGCTTATAATGGTTAGATTTAGGGCATATTTCAATTAGCATACCTTATGTTATGCATGCGTGCATTCATTCATCTGTATTGCATGCACCGGGCTTGGCGCATCACACAACTGCATAGTATTTCAAATCTAACTTGAATACGTGTTATCTGTTGCATTTCACATGCCGTCCTAGGATTAGCCGAGCCTATTCTAGACTGCATTCTGTATGCGATACATTAGGCACTTAACATGGACTTAGATCATGCATGATTGCTAACGAGTTCTCTGTTTTGGCACGGAGTACGATGTAAGTATTATGCTCTAGCATCTCGCATGAGTGTGATTGTTAACATGACAGCATGCTTACCATGTGGCTATATGCTTATGTGATGTACCTACCTGAATGCCTATGGGTGAAGGTTGGATTACTTGAATTGGGATAATTCATTGAAATCCGTATTTTAGCCTACTTGCGAGTAGCAAACTTCAAACATTTCCAAACAAACGGATATGCAATGCTTTGTTCCAAATTAGGCGATCTAGTCTATACTTGTATGCTGTGCGCATCACATAGTAATTCTAGCTAATTAATCGGAATAAGAACGCATAATGTTTTCAAAACTAGATATCATGGTTAGTAGAGGCCGATCTTTGACCGGGCGAGCGGGGTTGCTCACGAAGTGACCTTCCCCAATCGTACCCAAGTTCCCGAGCTGAGGTAACTTTGGTGATGATGGACACGTGGCCTTAGGCAATGAGTCAGGTTTTCCTAAATTTCCCAAAATAAAATATTTAGGTGGCGACTCTGTATCTGGCAAAGCAGTCCATGTTTGGCACTTCTTTCGAAAAATCTATTTTCAAAAACGATTTGCTAGATTTGGACTCTTTGATGATTCATCGGTCTTGCATTGCACTCTGCGAGATTAGATACAGGACTGTGACTTTGAGTCCTGAACTGTAGTGAGCCCATATGAACAAAACGGGGGGGATTTCCCTCCCAGGACGTTCGGGGACGTCTACAAAGAGTTATTCCCAGATTACGAAGCGATGTCGAAACTGTCCAAAATCGCCCAATTAGCTTTGTTTTGCATTTAATGCCTCCATTTGCATCCTAAATCAAAATATAAGAATAATGAGTACATTTAGGCACCAAATAAGTATAAAAGACTAAACATTAAGGGAGAAAAATATGACATTTTGCATTCTCATCAGCAAGATAAAGAGGGAGAGTGCTTAGCAAGATTTAGGCTCTTCACAAATTTTTCTCTCCTTAAACCAAGAGAGATGGTCCTTTATATATAGAAAAATAGGTTCCTATCTCAAAAATATATGTATTGAGCCAGCTGGTGTAGTGCATGCACATGAGGGGAATTGTTGGCAGCAAATATCTTCCCGTCAGGAAACCTGGCTGGCCGGCCATATAAGGGGGCGGCTGGCCACTAAAAAATGGCCAGCCGGCCACCTGTTGGCCAGTAGGCCTCTGAGTGGTCAGGCTAGAAAAAAATTAGGTTTTGATCCAAAAGGGGCGCAAGGTTCTAGGCTCTAAAACTCAAAACTAAGGCTTCTTGCTGAGGAAATCGAATGTTTGTACAGCATAGTATATCATCATCAAGTGCTCAACCTATGGCGTCCAAGTCTTAAGGGCGATCAAAAATGGGGTGTCTACAGCCGTATAATTCATGTGCACATACACGTGCCACCAAGCTTCCATGTGCAGGTGCACATGCCCTCGATGCATGCAAGCCATGTATGCATCCACAAGTATGTGGTTTTAGGTTTCTCATTTTGCCTAAATAGGTTCGTTTGACTTCCAATTGAGGTTTTTACAAAAGATAATCCAATGGTTTGGAAATATTCTTCAATTTGAATTCAACCAGACCCCTTACCTCTATGATGTGATCAAAAAGTTGGGTTTTGAATAAAAACAGGTTTAGGGGTAAAATGGTCATTTTTTGCAAAAACATGAGTTTTGGCTAAAATGGGGTACACAACAACTCTTTATCAACCTTGAGCATCTCTAATGATGAAGCAATTACCATTTCATCATTGGAAAGCTTACAAGTGTCCGAAGTCTTAGGCTGAGTAAAAAATAAGGTGTCTACACGTAATATTATATATATGATTATTGAATTAAATTTTTGTTATCTGAAACAACTTATATGTTCAGATTGAAATATTCATCATCATTTTTTATTACCCTAAATAATTATCAATGGTTAGTTTATACACTTATGCTCTTGATATAATGTTTTTCACTCTGTCATGTGCTTATAGTTGTTGTACACTTTCAGGTGATGAGTCTTAGGGAGGGGTTTTTAACCCGTGTTCATAACTTTTGGGAGTAGCATGCTAGAGTTTAGAGTTTACACAATACACTTTGTATATTTTAAATATAGTCTAAACTCCTCGTATTTTGTAAACAAGATGGCTTAACGGCTAATGGCCTTTTAAACATAAATAAATAAAATCTCCAATTCTGCCGATCTACCTTGTCTAGTATCAAACTTGCCATCCATCTTGCAAGTTGATCATGCCATCGCATTTTACAATTCATCATAGTTAGGGAATCTTGACTATCCCCCTTACACTGAAAACGTATTCCATTGGGTGTGTAAGCAACTACCTTATTTTGATGGCAGTTCTTGGTGGATGGATAACCAATCTATGCCTAGAGTGATATCAAAATTAGACATTTCCATGACCCGAAGGTCGCAAGTTACACGTAAACCCGAGACCTCTAATTCACAATTTTTGCATACTATTCCTATTCGTACACATCCTCCTATTCGTGATACCATACTTAAGGCAGTTTCTAAGGGTCCACAATCAAGTTATAATGATTTAACACACACTACATATATGAAGAAATGTGATGAAAATGTCCACCTAAGAGTTTTAAGACTGGATTAATAGAAAGAAATATGAAGTGGAGATGAAAGAATAAGAAATGGCTATAGTAATAGCATCAATTAACATAAGGATCAATGAAATTTAGATGAATGATACAATGGAATGGATGACATTATAGTTTTGGACTTTAATGTGGTCAAGCTCATAGAGGTAATGACTAAACTAGATATCTAACTTGAAACTATGTTGGCCATACTCATTTCAAACTAAATATCCAAGATTCATCCCCAAGTAAGGATATGGCAACTGTGTACAAGAATTCTCGTACTAGATAGAATAATCTAGGCTTAAAGGCTGTCAATCTAGTAAATTGTAGAATTAAAGTAAGACCAAATGGTAATGACTTAATCTTGAAGGAGAATGACATCAAGCAAAGTTATTATATATATATATATATAAGATGAGGATATGACGATCAACACAAGACTTATAGGAATAACAATACCTCTATTTCTATACTATATCTAATGCGCAACACGATGCTCCTTTTAGAGTTAAAACCACTTCCCTTCGTAGGTGATCGTCAAATCATTTGGACTCGAAATACATGACGCGATTATTCTGAATTTGAAACATGTTCTCACGAGTCGCTGTTATTGTGCCCAAAATCTAAAGATATGTCCTAAGGTTGGTCTAGAAAATTTCAATTTTTGGATGACTTTCAGTCGATAGAATAGATAATGTTATCATAATATAATATAGTCGGTGGCAAGGTTGTCTCTAACCGCAGGTCGAAATGCGTGGGTAAAGGTTGAACCTAGGCTCTGAGACCAAGTTATGACACCCCAAATTCTATTCTAAATAACAAGGTCTAGGAACATCACTAATGTGTCCTTTCATCAATAACTAAGTAAGATCCCAGGAAAGACCAAAAGAGTCAAAATAGCCTTTCTTCGAAGTCCAATCTCCTTAGATAGCAGAACTATCTTTTTGGCAAATCTTTCCAAGGCATCAACAAAAGGACAACAAAGGTTGACAAGGGATATATGTAGTAGATAAGTTTACACAAAATATATAATGCATAATAACAAAAATATAATAATTACAAACATCAAGTCTTAGTTACAAAATAGGAAATTTCAGCACTAATACAATCCAAAATGAGATTATAAAATAGGCATCAACAAAACAAGTCTTGTAATCCTTCTACGGAAGCCATACTTCTTCAAAAGTCTCGGTTGCACTGTCTTCCGGGTAATACTCTTCTGCACCTGACATGAAAAGTCATAACCTTGGAATGCCCAATAAACTCACATACAACTCGTCTCCTTTTCCCAATCCAAATACACAATTACATTTAAGATAGACAAAAGGATTCCAATGCTAAGTGTTAGTAGGCTAGAAATCCACCGAAGAGATTTTATCTTCCCAACCTCAAGAATTAGATTCGGATTATTCAATACACCCTCTTTTGCTACTTTGCAGACCTTACCCCGGATGCCTGTAACGATTATCTACTACGTAGCGCCAATCGAGGACCTCAAAAGAGACGGTTAAATACGGGTCAACATCCGGTACCTCCCCAACCTTACAATACCAAATATCGATAACAACCTAGGGTCCGAATATAACCGATCGATTCAAGGGTTCTGAAACAAACCACTTGCGCAAGACTTAATCTTTGAATAGGGAACACATCCGACTACTTAATAGTTGAAGTCAACACATCACTAGCTCATAAAATTTACTTCAATGAGCGAAACCCCAATACCACTCATATTAAGTTTCCCATTGAATTAGGTGTATTATGCTTTGGTTAGGTCAAGCTATTCAAAATAACAACCACTATACAAGCATAAGTGTAGACACCCCATTTTGATTGACGCGAAGACTACAGGTGCTTGTAGGCCTCTCAATGATTAAATGGTAATTACTTCATCTTTGGAATGTTTAAAGTTATTTAAAGTTGCTGTATAAACCTATTTTCACTAAAAATTGACTTTTAGAAAAAATGACCATTTTACCCCTAGACTATTTTTAGCTGAAAACCAACTTTCTAACCCATGGAAGAGAGGAAATCCTTATTGTGCTTTGCTCAAAGACATTTTCAAAATTAGTGGCCGATTTTATCAAAAACATTGAACAGAAAGTAATTCAGGCTTACTTGGACCACAAGCAAGTCAAGAGCATGGGACCTCGCACTTGTGCATGTATGAATGACACATGTACTAAGGCAAGTGGTGCGCACACGCATGATTTGTGCATACGCACATTAGTTGTGCGTACGCACATCCATTCGTGGTAGAGCTTGTTTTGGAAACTCAATCTTGGTGTAATATTGGAAGAAGCCAACAAGGGGAAGCAATGGGAAGCCCTATTATGCTCCAGAAGCTTCATCTCTGCCTATAAAAGGAGCCCCACCCTCTCATTTTCAAGGGGTTGGACTTCTAAACAAGTTTTCTAAGCTTGTTTAGTGAAAAACCGTTGCCTCTTCTCCTTCTATGCCCTAGCTTCGTAAATACACCCTCCCACAACAATCTAACAACTAAAAAATCATCTACAGCTTGAAGAACTTACACTAAATCATAATCCAAGCTTGAAGGAAATAGTCAAGCAAGAAAACTCGTCATTTCTTTGCGTGTTCTTTGGTTTATTGCAAACCAGTGAGTAAGTCTTCTTTTCCTCTCTATTTCAATAGTTTGCAATACATATTTTTCAATATTTAATCATGCTAGGGTGTTAGTCCATCATAGCATCATGTAGTTCTTTCATTCTTCTAAGTTTTATTCACTCTCCCACTTATTCTTGCATGTTTTCTTTATTTTTATTGGAATAGCACATTTAGGCTTGCTTAATCATGTAAAAATCGTGCATTAAGCCCAGTTTGAATTATCATATAAATAGTTTGTATTGTTCTCTTTTATTTGTTAGTTGCTTTACTTGCATAATCATCATTTTAGTAGTTTCAAACCGGGCTTAGGATCATCATTTGTATGTCTAGTTGCATATTAAGGTCATGTTTATTTTCTTTCCTTGCATGTAAGACACTTGAGTGGGCATCCGAGTAAGTTTCCTCCATCCTCTTGGCAGCCTTTTGCATTGTTTTTCAATTATCCAAGTCTATATACTTATCTATACAAAATTGTTTGTTGTGAATGTCCTTATGAATATTATTTATTTTAGGTTGGCTTTATATACATGGATTGATAAAATTCACTTTTTATTAAAAAAACATTATCTTTGGAAAACATGGCTTTATTCTTTTATTCTAAAGTAAATCATTTTCATTTTATTCCAATCACACAGTTTTAGGCTAGTTAAGGGTGATAGGGCTTAAAATGAATTTATGTGAACAATTAACCACTAAAATCATAAAATAGAAAGTGAGTAGAAGCCAATCTTCGAATTGGGCAAGAGTGGGTGCTATTATTCAATGACCTTCACCTCTTGTACCTAAGCTCCTGAACTTGGAATTTTCTTTGTTGTGATGGACTGGTCCTTAACTTAGTCTTTATTGTGAAAGGTTTCTTAATTCCCCTTAAAAAAATTAAGTAGCAACTCTTGTTGGTTGAAGCAAGTTAGTGTCAGATGCATGTGTGACAACCGAGTTGTGCATAGCATTCATGCATTCATTCATGTTAGGAAATTCTATTATTTCATTTGATCTTAAATCTGGATATTGGCATATACAGATTGCTGAACAGGATAGATATAAACTGCTTTTACAGTACCATTTGGACATTATAAATGGAATGTTATGCCATTTGGTTTAAAAAATGCTCCTTTAGAATTTCAGAATATTATGAATGACATATTCATACCTTACTCTACATTTACTATATGTTACATTGATGATGCTCTTATTTATCCTCATCCATTAAACAGCATATTAAACATCTTAATAATTTTAAGAATGTCATTATTAAAAATTGTCTTGTTGTATCTACTCCAAAGATGAAGCTTTGTCAAACAAAAGTTAGATTTCTTGGCCATAATATACATAATGGCACAATTATTCCTATTGACTGGGTACGTAAATCGTCCTGCTTTATTTTGTGCGTGTCGGGTTCAACACTTTTTGAAATCTATCTCTCAGTTTTCATCTCTCTTAACTTCAATTCTGAGTCCCACATCTGGGGATTTTACACTTAAGCTGGAATTTTTCTGGACAAGGGGCTGAGCCGCACATGTGGGGCCTTAGGCCGCACGTGCGAGATAGGAGCCGTACGTGCGGGAGGTGGGGCCGCACGTGCGGGAGGTAAGGCCGTACGTGTGGGAATTTAGGGGAAATTCTGGGCTACACACTGCATTATATGCAGGTGCGGAGGCTAGTGCGGAGAGGAGTGTCGCACGTGCGAGAAGTAGGTGCCGCACGTGCGGGACAAGCTGGATCCGAGAACTCTTTTTTTTTCTCTCTTTTGGCTGAGTGTGTGTCACTTTTAACCCTCCCTTCTCACTCTAAAAGCACTTTTGCTCCTCCTTCTCTCTAAAAACTCTCATCAAACACCAAGAACCTTTGATTTCTTGCAATCCATTGAGTTTTGATCCATCTTTTTCACAAAATCTTGGAGAGCAAAGCAAGAACTTCACTTTGTACGGTGGAGATCAAATTTCTACAACCTTCAATTCTAAGGTTTCATCAAATCTCTCCATCAAACTTGAGGTAGGGACTTCCTTTGAGTCATATATATATTTTGCAAGATTTATTGTTGATTTTTGAATTTCTCTCGTAAATATTGAGTATTGATGGTTGGCTCAACAATGTGGGTAGTCTGGGAGGGGTTTTGCTCCTCATTTTCCATAAAATAATTTTCTTGAGGGTTTTAAATTACATTGGCTAGGGAGAAACGACCTTGAGGAAATTCTTTCAAAAGATTGGTGTGTGTGTGTGGTGTGGTTGTGAAAAACCTTGAAATTGGGGCTTTCAAAAGTTATAGAGGTGTTTGTGATTAACATTGTTAATAAGTTATTTTGTGGGCCAAAATGAGTAAAGGATGAGAACTCTTTTATTATTGTTATGTACTAAATGATGATTTTCATGGGGCATGAGAATTGTGAATGTTGTAGTTGTTGTTTATTGTTGGTTTAGTCTTGTGAGGGCTAAAATGTTGAGGAAAGTAGGAAATAAAGAATTATTGCTTTTTATCGATAAAATTAGATGAATATGTGGCTATTTGTGAAATGGCATGGAAAGGAGAAATGGGGATTTTGATTCTCATGGGATTATTGTTGAAGTATTTTGAACATAGAGAAATAAATATTGTTGCATTGGTAGTTGTTGCTTTGCTCATCCATTCAATCGGTTATCACATGTTTTGATTCGAGTTTGGAAACTTGCATTGAGAAAAGAAGTTTATAATAAATTTTTATTGAAATTTTTTGGGGTAAATACGTTGGTAAGTCCGGATAGGAGATGTAGATGAAATTGGTTAAGTTGGCCTGAGTGTCCGGGGTGAAAGACCGAAAACACGCACGGAGGAGGTACCATTTCCCTTCCGGTTAGCAACCGGTAAAGTGGGGTATTGGTAGAGCTAGTTATGCCTACTTGCAGACACCAACCTAGGGATTACCTGAGTCGTATTTACCGCCCCCCTTGAATTAAATTGATAATTTATGCATTTCTTTTTGAGACATCAAGATATCATTGAGCATAAAGGATTTTCAAAAGATAACAATGTGATTTTCATGTCAGAAGCATAGCATGGCATATGTATTTCTTTTTATAAGGCTTTGTACAAAATGTATATACTTTGTTAAGGATTTCTCTATTGGGCTTTATGCTCATCCCTATGGGATTTTGGTGCAGGAAAAGCTGTGGTGATCTCGGCGAGTTGAGGGCTTGGACATATTTTGTGAAGAGTAAATGACTCTATTTTTGTTGTGATTTATTTTTCTAGCCAAAGGCTATAAATGTATGGGTTCGTGATACCATTTTTGTGTAACCGGGCTTCAGCCTATAAACATGTAAGCCCTTAAGGGCATTTTATTTATTTTGGGATTTGATGTTCTACATGCTATAGATTCATGTATTTCCATACCCTTGAATATATAATTCGCATGTGGGACCTTTGTACAAACCTTCCTGATTAATGATATAAAGGTTGGAGATTTGCTATTATTCCTTAATGGATGTTGGTGGATGTACCCAATTTGTGTTGAGTTATTTTGGGGTGTTACAAAATTATCCTACAATTAAGAAATAATGTTTTTCCATTGTTAAATATGTTTCAAAATTTCAGGATGATTTACTAAATCAACATTTTATTATCCAAGTTGACTATAGTATTGCCAAACAAATAATTAAAAAAGATGTTGAAAATCTTTCTAATAAACAAATTTTTGCTAGGTGGCAAAATGAATTATCAATGTTTGATTTTGACATTGAATATATCAAAGGAACTAATAATTGTCTTCCTGATTTTTTAACACGTGAATTCTTGCAGGGTTCAAATGAGTCGCCCGGCTAGAGGCCAAGGACGAGGACGAGGATGAGGCAGAGGATCTACTCCTTATGCCCATGGTAATGTGTATCCAGATCTCACAAAATTTCCTTGGATTATAGTAAATAAGAAAAATCTCTCCGCACAGGCAAGTCCATCTTCCACTACCAAATCTGCAAGAGATGCACTTCTTATCGAAGAGTCTAGAACATATCAGACAAGTCCACATGAAGAGACAATTTTATATTTTGAAAATATTGACATTAAATGGATGACTGATCCTTGGGAAATTAAGGATCGTTATTTGCATAATCAAAATTTTCAACCACATTTTGATTAGTATCAGTATATTTATGAGCAAATGCTCAAAGATACTGCATTCGTAGACCTTACTCATACATATTCTGAAGAAGGTAATCCGAAGTCTGCCATCAAATATAGCAAGGCAGTTATTATACGAATAATGAAGTCAGAGTAATAGGGTCTCAATCCCAATCAATCTCGTACTCTTTCTATACATGATCAGAAATATAATTATCGGGATTATGTCTAAGCATTCATTACAGCTTTTTACTACATGAATCCTAACCGAAGTCATTCATGGTTTATTAAAGTTTGTTCCCAAACATATCAGTTTGGTCTTCCTAACTGGTTTTATGTTTGGAGGGAAAAATTTGGACCAGATTCTTCTATCTTACCTGAACCATATCAAATTCCTTTTAATGCTTGGGTCAAAGCTTTTCAAGCAATGCCTAATAATCAGAACTTTTCCGTAACAAAGTCCTTTGCCATTGTTTTGATTCACTTCAGTATCCCCTGGATCTGGCGGTGGGATTTAGCCATTGATTTTCATAATAAAATCCATCGCCTTAAAAGAATTTTCTTTTTCAAATAGTAGAAAACTCTTGATTCCTCCCAATCTGAAATTATTGAGCAAATCAAGCTTAATACCAAAGCTCATCATGATGCAGTTCCGAAGCCCTCTTTTCCTGAATCATCTGTTATTAATCCTTTTCTTAAAATTCAATTGGAAATTAAACAAAAACATCCATAGATATCTGATAAAGATTTGTTGATTCAATGTATGGCATACATGAAAGAACAATTCCTGCAATCTATGGAATCTGATGTCAGAGATGACATCTCAATGATTTTCGCAGCCAATCAAGATAAGGATCTGGAGAGAGATAATAATAATGCATTTACTATTCTAGGTAGAGAATCACAAGACCCTGATAATGATAATGACGAGTCACTTGGAGATTTTTGGGGTTCCCTCACTGATATCATCACTAAGAAAGTGGAAAAGGAGAGAAAGAGGGAGAGAAGGGGAGATAAGGCCCACAAATGTGTGGTAAGAACTTTAAAATAAATTCTATAAATAAGAGATATGGCCGAGTTCCTGGATTAAAATTATAACCTTAGTAAGAATTCAAACATTTAAAACGTCAAGTATATTTGCATCTTCTAAAGCTACGGTTAAATGAGGATAAACATCAAAATAAACTGGTCCTTGGACAAACTTATCTCTACAATTCCCATTAGGGTGTCTTGCCAGTCCAAACATCTACCATCTCTCAAACTGAGAGTCAAACAAGTATTTTTTCCCAATAGAGTCATTGGTTTAAGGGCTACTTGAACAAGACCAATATGAATATAAACATATTTCTTATAATAAGGAAGTAAATCTACAGCTTTAAATAAATTATGGCTTTCATCATCATGCTCAATATGGATGTTTGATTCTACAATTTTAATTATTGTTTTTGATTTAAAATCGAAAGTTCCAATTTTATAAATTTGTTTTGGAGCTACCTTCGGTATATTCCATTTATCTAATTTTTCTTGAATTTCTTCAAATTCTATTAATTCAACATTATGCGCTAATCCTGATGATCCTGCGATTGATACGGGTAAAATTTCTTCACCACTTGATGCAGCCTCAGTAACCTCGTTACTCATATGGTTGTATTGTGACCATATATGCTTAATTTATCACTATTATACCATTTATACAAATAGTAATAAGCATGGCTCTATTACCAATTAGGTGTGTGCTAACTATAATTTGCAAGCACGTCTGTGAATGACTTATAGGAGATACATGCCTCAAAGGAATTTAATCCCAACGCTAGAAAAACCCCAACCGCGACTTGGGTGACGTCCCACTTACAGAATTATAATTCATGTCCCTAATTATTAAAAATCCAAGAATATTATTGTTCATATGAACAGTATAATAATTATAAGTTAATACATATGGTCTCATGAATTTACTTCGGAGAAGAGAAAGATCGTTGGTTGCAAACCAAACGAATTATTTCTTCTTGTATAGCTTTTTTAGTATTATCTTTTAATTGTTAAATTTCAAAAATCCAATTAGCTACAGTAGGAATATGCAGCAGAGGAGATAAAGTATTTAGTCTATCTATATGAAATTGTAATATTTCATTTAATTCATGCAGAAATTCAGCAGACATAAAGCATAGTACTTACAGAAGTTTTTCGGAGAAGAGTTCAAAACATGCTAAATCTTCCACACAAAGCTTATATAGCATAAACTGAGAGAAATTTTACAAGAGTGAGTGCAAGAGAGAAAGAGAATAGAAAACTGAAGATGCCTCGACAAGGGTGAGACCTTCCATTTATATAGCCTTAACTTCAGATATTACATTTGGATAAGAAAAGATTATGGAGATGGGTGTCATGTCCTAAATGGCTCGGAGTCGATTATCCTTATCTCCTTATCTTGTTGGCTTGTACCGATAAATTATGATGATATAGTTGACATATAAAGAGAGAATAGATGGATAGATTGATGGATAGTTGATCAAAAGTAGTTCCAATAATTGCGATAGTGGAGACAAAAGCTTTACTGATTGGCTTTTGCTTTACCTTTGCGGGCCTTATCTCTCTCCACTTTCTCAATAATAATATCAGTGAGGGAATCCCAAAAATCTCCACGTGACTCGTCATTATCATCATTAGGGTCTTGGGATTCTCCGGCTAGAATAGTAAATGCATTATTATCATCTCTCTCCAAATCCTTATCTTGACTGGCTGCGGAAATCATTGAGACGTCATCTCTGACATCAGATTCCATAGATTGTAGGAATTGTTCTTTCATGTATGCCATACATTGAATCAACAGATCTTTATCAGATATCTCCAGATGTTTTTGTTTAATTTCCAATTGAATTTTAAGAAAATGATTAATAGCAAATGATTCAAGAAGAGAGGGCTTCGGAACTGCGTCATAACAAGCTTTGGTATTAAGCTTGATTTGTTCAATAATTTCATATTAGGATGAATCAAGAGTTTTCCACCATTTTATAGATAAGCAGGGCAATTGTTCAACTCTAAGCTTAATTTTCTACACAGCTTGAGTATGTTCAGATGACCAAGGATTGGGATTCTTTCGGAGACGTTGATAAAGTATTGCAGCATTAGTGGCTAAATGCAGATAATAATCGGCAATATAATTTAAACATCTAAGAAATCTTTGTAATTGAGTTTTATCTTTAATTTCATCTAGAAATTTATTTGCAAACTCAATACTTCGGTCAATAGGAATAATTGTGCCATTATATATATTATGGCCAAGAAATCTAACTTTTGTTTGAAAAAGCTTCATCTTTGGAGCAGATACAACAAGACCATTTTTAATAATGACATTGCTAAAAATATTAAGATGTTTAATATGTTGTTCAATGGATGGGGAATAAATAAGAATATCATCAATATAGCATATAGTAAATGTAGAGTAAAGTATGAATATGTCATTCATAATATTCTGAAATTCTGAAAAAGCATTTTTTAAACCAAATAGCATAACATGGCATTCATAATGTCCAAATGGTACTGTAAAAGCAGTTTTATATCTATCATATTCAGCAATCTGTATCTCAATATCCAGATTTAAGATTAAATTTAGAAAATATAACAAAATCGTGTAAACTATCCAAAAGATTTTTTTTTTATAAGGAATTGGATATCTAATCCATTTCAGAACATCATTAAGAGATTTATAATTAATAACAAGTCTAGGTAAACCTCTTTCTATTTTAGCATTTTTATTAACATAAAAAGCAGTACAGCTCCATGGAGAATAACTTTTTCTGATTAATTTTTTATTCAGAAGAGCCGCTATTACAGTTTTACACAATTCCATATATTCTTTCTTCATTTGTGCCCGTCTAGCCTTTGTTGGAATTTGTTTTTCATCAAAATCAGGCTTATAAGGAAAAGTGACAATATGTTTTTTCCTATCCCAAAAAGCATTCGGGATGTCACTACAAATTTCTTATTCAAATTATGAAGCAATAGTTTTTTTTTTTTATTTTGTAGAGAAGATTGTTGAAGTCTTTGTTCAATACTGAGAATAGACACTTCCTTTTGTAAAAAAAATTAATTGTTTTTCTTTAAAAATGATTAAATCCTTATTTGATCTAACTCTTTAGTATATGATTCGGTTATAAATTCAAACACAATATGTTGATTACTGATAGTTGTATGAATGCCTTGAGAATCAATTTTTTCAATAGGCATTAAAAGGCATAAAAAGGGCATTCCTAGGATTAATGTCTGAGACATATTCCTGATAAGAACAAATGAAGTTGATAAACAAATTCCTTGATTGCAAATAAGTTCTTTGGATAATTTATATTTAATAATCATTCTGGTACCACTTGCACTAGTTAGAGATTGTGTGGCTTTTTCAAAATATTTAGAGGGTATAAGACCTTCTTGAATGCAATTCATATCAGCCCCACTATCAACAAGGGCTATAGCATCTTTAATAACAAATCTATTATTAATAACAAAAGTGACTTTAATATACCATTTTTGATAGGTAATTTGATTTACTAACATTAAATATTTATTTTCAGAAGTGGATTCTTCAGATACATCATTATTTTTAGCCTTATTCTTTTGGTCAGTTAGTGTAGAAATTTGTTGTTTTATTTGGGCTATGTTCTGCTTGTTTTGTTGCTGATGAATTTTTAACTCCTTAATTTTTGTTTTAAGTAAATTTACTTCTCTTCGGAGATCATTAAGATTAGCAAGGGTTTCAGATTTAGGAGTATTGTTTTCCATTCGTTGAACTACTTCTTTAAGACTGCAATAATTAGGTTGCATGTTTTCTTCAGAGGATTCTTGAGATTTTTGATAACAAATTTCAAGCATTTTAAGTTTTAAATGAGGATCTTTAATTTGATCTATAAGTTTCAATACATCTTTTTGTTCATCAGTAAGAACATTAATACTGGTTCTGTAGATAAACCATTTATTTCAATAATAGCTTTCCTATAATTAGATTCAGCATTTAAGTTGCAACAACTCTTGCTACACCCTACTTCTTGTTCAGATTGGTCAGTCTCTTTAGAAGAAGTCTCATTATCAGAATATAATTCTGCGATTTCATCTCTATCTAGAGCAGAATTATCTTTGGAGTCAAATGAATTAATCATAAGTTTATAAAGTTGAGGTTTTAATCCTTCATCAATATTTAATTCTTTGATTTTTTGTTTAGTTCTACATTTATTAGTATAATGTCCTATTTTGTCACATTTATAACATTTTGCTGACAACTTATTATTTTTCTGAAAAGGTGTTGTAGTTTTCGTGAGAAGTAATTATTAAAATATACATTAAATTTTGTTTTGATTATTAATTTTGAATAAATGTTTTAAAAAATAACCATATGCAACTTGATTACTATTAATATTATTATGGTAATGCAAGTCATTTACACTAGTCATTTATTAGTATATAAATATTTATGTATTATATGGCGCAGTTTGCTTCTCTTTAAGTCTCAGGTTCAAAACATCTTAGGTGCTATCAATTTTTGTGTTGGGCCAGTCCATACAGAGCTTTACTCTAGCTTTAAATGGGCCCCCGTTAGTGAACGGTGGGATTGGTTCCCCAAGGATTAGTCGAGGTGCGCGCAAGCTGGTTCGGACACCCTGAGTTATCAACAAAAAAAAATATATATATGGCACAGTTTGGATTTTTTGGTTTTGTTTTAGTCAAACCCATTTGTCTGCCAAGCTTGAAGAGTAGCATTGACTCTCTACTTTTCACTAACTAAGGTACAAAAAAAAAGGCACTCTTTATTTTACCTAATTACTGTAGTTATTGTGTTCTCCAATCACGCTCTTTATTTTAGCTAATTATTTAAACTAACTTAATTAATTTTTAAAATAAAAAAATACTAATTGTTGACATTTTACTAATATAAATTTGCAATAATAATAAATTTGCCCATACAAACATATAAAACCTGATGAGAAAAAAAAAACAAAATACAAAATAAGTTATTCCGTAATTTATCAAATGGAATTGAAAGAACATATTAAATTGCTATATATACACACACATATATATATATAATACATAAAATTCCAAATCCAAGATATAAATATATAAAAATTTAAAATATATGCATACATAATTGTTTGAAGAGACTATGAGGCTTTTCAATTATAACCATAAAAAAAATAAGATAGTTCAATAACTAATTTATTAGAGTCAAAATTAAATTTACATTACTAAAATGGCTAACAAAACTTGTATAATTATTTACTGGGAGATGGACAAAGTCAAATTATAAAATGGCTGTATGGATTTTGGTGATAGAGGGACTGACTATTGAGAAAGATGCTGAGAAGAAAGCCCAGTAAAATCGAAGTCAAAGTTGAAGACAAGGAAGAAATCGAAGAAGCCCGCAAGCGCTCCGCCGCCACGGCCGCCGCCGCCACCACCACCGGCGCCGCCTCTCTCCTCCAACATTTTAAAGATCCCTCTTCCAAATCCAACCGCATCGGCCTCTCCTCCTCCTCCTAGTCCCCACCGAAACCCTAATGGAGGTCGAAGTCAAGCTTCGTCTTCCTGACTCCGCCGCCCACCAGAATCTCCTCTCTATCCTTTCACCCTTCCACCGCCAGACCCACCGCCAATACAACACCTTCTTTGACGGCGTCGCCTCCGAGCTCTCCTCTCGCCGCGCTGTTCTCCGCCTCCGCTTCTATGACGACGATGCCAACTGCGTCGTCTCTCTCAAAGCCAAAGCTGTACTCGTCGACGGCGTGAGTCGTGTCGAGGAGGACGAGGAGGAAATGGACCCTCTGCTCGGCCGCGAATGCGTGGCGGACCCGTCGAAGCTTGGTTCGGTGGATTCGAGGATTATGAAGAGGGTAAGAGATGAGTTTGGGGTTGTTGGTGGAGGGTTTGTGTGTTTGGGTGGGTTTAGGAATGTGAGAGGAGTTTATGACTGGAATGGATTGAAATTGGAGGTGGATGAGACTATGTATGATTTTGGTACTTGTTATGAGATCGAATGCGAGAGTGCAGAACCCGAGAAGGTCAAGAAGTTGATTGAGGAGTTTCTCAAGGAGAATGGGATTCATTATTCTTACTCAGAGGCTTCAAAGTTTGCAATTTTCCGATCCGAGAAGTTACCACAGTAAGTGAATTCTAAGGAATTTTTTTTTTTTAAATATTCGTAATTGTTCTTGAGTTCTTACTTAATGACTTTCTCTGTACTTGCTCTACATGCAAGAAAATGGAAACTACAAAGATAATTTCAGGTTAAAAATTGAAAATAAGCATTCAGAGTTTATGGAAGGGATGGGGGTCTGTCCTTTTGAGCCTCTTAAATCCTATTCTATGAGAAAAGTAACTATCTCTTATTTATCTTTTAAAACATCAATATAATTATGGAGCCTGTTGTCTAAACCAATCATAATGTAGAAGACACGCCACGTAGCAATACCCTCTTTTAAGTATGTAATAATTATGCAATTTTATTTTTAATTTAAGAGGAAAATTCTCAGTGGTTTACCACTATTTTGGTGTTGGACTTACAGTTATTCTACTATTAAGTTCTTAAGCTGTTGTATTAATTGCTCTAAGGTTTCTTGTTTTATTGCTAGCTGTCTGTCAATTTGTTTGATTCTTAAACTATAGTGTGCTAGAGATCTATCTGTGGCTAATGATAGCTGAAGCGGCTAATCCTCCCCAACTAGCACGAAATTGTCCGCTTCGGAGTTAGGCCATTTCAGCTAGCTAACCCCTCACGGCTTTAAAAAACCTCATACTAGTCTACGAGAGTTAATCCACTTATGTAGTGAAGCTATGATATCTCACAGAGCGATGTGGGATTGGACTTTGCTAAGTATACCCACATAACTCCCCAGTGGACTGGTTGCCTGAGTAGGGAGTTTCCGTAGACGGCGCCAAATGAAACAGCTAACCCTCCCCGACTAGCCAAATATTGTCCGCTTTGGAGTTAGGTCATTTCAGCTATCTAACCCGTCACTATTTTAAAAGGCCTCATACTAGGCTAAGGGAGTTGGTCAACTTATGTAGTGGAGCTGTGATCTCTCACAGAGTAATGTGGGATGCGTGGACTTTGCCCAGTACACCTGCAATAGCAGAAATTGATATCTTTATTTTTGATCTTCTAATTCTTGTATATGTTCAGTACTAGATCTAATTTTAACTCAGTTCTTCTTTCAAAAGCATAAAAATTTTGCTTTAAAAAATATTATATTGAAAATATTCCTTGGTATTTCTACTTAGGTTATTCTCCTTTTATTTTAAAATTCTTTTCTTTACTTTGCAAAACTACTTTTAAGTGATGTTTGCTTTCGTTACATGTACTCCTACCTTGCGACTAAGCCTCGTTTGACATATTATATTTTTATTTTCCTATTCCTTCCCTTTTCCTTTTTTACCTACAATTTTCCTCTAATGCTTAATCACGGCTCACACAGGTTCGTCAGCTATGGTCACTCAATAATGGAATAGAAAAAATAATAGATACTACGAAAGTTCAAAGCATGTAATATAATAATAAGCAAGCAAGCATTTCATAAACTTAGTTTTTCAAAAAGAAAATAAATTTTAGAACAAAAGAGTTATCCTTTCCAAATATCCAAAGAAAAAGAGAAATTACTCACACTTCATATTAATATAACAAAATACTTTAAGGATTATGTTACAGACTCTAAGACACTTAGAAACTTGGAAGACAACAGTTGAGACACTTCAAAGTTGGACAAGGACAAAGATTTGAGTGGTACACTTGAAACTTGGACGAGGATAAGGACTTGAGTGGATTTTTCTTGTGTTTCTAATAGAAGAGTGTTCTCTATTTATAGTGGTGGATACTCCTAAAAACTGACTATCGAAAGAATTAGTCAAGGATTAAGATAATGATGTCAGGTACTATTTTGGGCCCCCATCGCACATCATTCAATCCTCCCTATCTTGATTCTTCGTTTACAAAATATTATAAAAAGAAAAGAAAAAATAAAATAAAATACATGTAAGGATTCTCACAGCTTTTCTTTAATGGAGCAGAGTAGGGGTCGTCTGCTCTATTAAAGTAGTGAGTGAATGGAAAGCCTTACTACTAACAGATGCAAATAATTACAGTAGTTTTTGTCGTTTTTTAGCGTAAGTTCTGACACATTTTCAGGCGTGAAGGAGGAGCCTTATCTCTAACAAACTCAAATAATTATGCTAGCCGTTGTCGTTTTCGGGCTAAGTCCTTCTTGGTGAAGCTCCTTGTAGATGCTTGATTGATGGTGAACTTGGATGATCTAGAACCTTGTTTTTATTTTATTTTTTTTTACCTTCACCCAAACATTCTATCCGAAAGGTCTGCTTCTAAAAATTGATCATAAAAATTTGCCTCATTAACTGGTTCATTCTCCCACTGATCATCATCTTGAAGTATTGGTGACTCTTGGGAAACACTATGTTGATAGTTAGGATACTGACTTTTATTGACAAAAGCCTCTTTGCTAAAAGGAAAATCTAGAATAGCAAGTTACAATAGATCTTCTAGTTTTTGTTTTTGAGGTGTCCATAGTTTCCATAATAAGCTAATAGAGTGTTATTGGCAAATTTTCTCTATTTGTTAAGCTGATCTTTGAGTGAAAATTTCTTGCATAGCTAAGGTTTTCGGTTGAGAAGTCCTGGGTATCTTAGAAAAGTTGAGGTTCCTCTGAGGTACATTTTATGCTTGGCAAAAATACACCTTATTCCTTTCCATTCTGGTAGCTTGCTATCAATCAATACTTCAACAAATGGATAATGTTCTTCCATTATATAAAGTATTAAATGAGCAAGTTTATTTCCAAAACTATCAGTCTGGTCTGGTTTGAGTCAATGCAATCTTGACTTCGGCATCTGTCTTTGTCAGATAAATTTAGCCACTTTTAAGCCATTAGAGATAAAAGGCAAAACTTGTATTCTAACCGCCGCACAATTGTTGGATTATGATTTGTTTCCAAAATGATTTTTTCAGAACCAGACCAGATTCATAGTTTTGGAAATAAATTTGCTTATTCAGTACTTTGTATAATGGAAGAACATTATCCATTTGTTGAAATATTGATTGATAGCAAGCTACCAGAATGGAAAGGAATAAGGTGTATTCTCACCAAGCATAAAATATACCTTAGAGGAACCCCAACATTTTCAGGATACCCGGTACTTTTCAACCGAAGACCTTGGCCATGCAAGAAATTTTTACTCAAAGATCAGCTTAACAAATGGAGAAAATTTGTTAATAACCCTCAATCAGCTTATAATGGAAACTATGGACACCTCGTCTGTGAAGATAAAAACCAGAAGATCTATTCGAACTTGTCTATTCCAAGTTTTCCTTTCAGCAAAGAGACTTTTATTGATGAAAGTCAGTATCCTAACTATCAGCATAGCGTTTCTCATGAGTCACCAATATTTCAAGATGATGATCAATGGGAGAATGAACCAGATAATGAGGCAGATTTTTATGATTAACTTTCAGCAGCAGACCTTTCGTATAGAATGTTTGGGTGAAGGTCAAAAAAAAAATCCAAGGGTCTAGAGCATCCAAGTTCACCATCAATCAAGCATCTACATCAGTAAGCATCTACAGGGAGCTTCACCAAGGACTTAGCCCGAAAACGACAACGGCCAGCATAATTATTTGAGATTGTCAGATATAAGGCTTCTCCTTCACGCCTGAAAATATGTGTTAGAATTCACGTCAAAAAACAACAAAAACTATTGTAATTATTTGCATTTGTCAATAGTAAGGCTTCTCCTTCACTCACTACTTTAATAGAGTAGACGATCCCTACTCTACTCCATTAAAGAAAAACTGTGAGAATCCTTACACGTGTTTTATTTTTATTTTTTTTTTCTTTTTGTAGTATTTTGTAAACGAAGAACCAAGAGGGGGAGGATTGAGTGATGTGCAATGGGGCCCAAAGTAATACCCGGCATCATTATCTTAATCCTTGACTGATTCTTTCGGTAGTCGGTCTTTAGGAGTATTCACCACTATAAATAGAGAACACTCTTCAATTAGAAACATAAGAAAAAATACTGAAGTCCTTGTCCAACTTTGAAGTGTCTCAACTGTTGTCTTCCAAGTTTCTAAGTGTCCCAGAGTATGTAACATAATCCTTATAAGTATTTTGTTATATTAATGTGAAGTGTGAGCAATTTCTCTTTTTCCTTGGGTATTTGAAAAGGGTAAGTCCTTTGTTCTAAAATTTATTTTCTTTTTGAAAAACTAAGTTTATGAAATGTTTGCTCTTTACTATTAAATGCTTTGAACCTTCATAGTATTTATTGTTTTTTCTATTCCATTACTGAGTGACCTTAGCTGAAGAACCCATGTGAGTCGTGATCAGGCATTAGAGAAAAATTGTAGCAAAAAGGGAAAGGTAAGGAATGGGAAAATAAAAATATGCTATGTCAAACGAGATTTAGTCTCAAGGTGAGAGTATATGTAATGAAAGCAAACATCACTTAAAAGTAGTTTTACAAAGTAAATGAAAGAATTTTAGAATAAAAGGGGAGTAACCTAAGTAGAAATACAAAAGGAATATTTTCAATATAATATCTTTTAAAGCCAAATTTTTGTGCTTTTGAAAGAAGAACTTAGAGCTAAGTACTGAACATATACAAGAATTAGAAGATCAAAAACAAATATATCAATTTCTGCTATCATTAGCCACAGGTAGATCTCTAGCACACTATAGTTTAAGAATCACACAAATTGACAGACATCTAGCAATAAAACAAGAAGCCTTAGAGCAATTAATACAACAGCTTAAGTACTTAATAGTAGAATTAACTAGATAATTCTCAGTCCAACCCCAAAATAGTGGCAAACCACTAACTCTCTCCCAAAGCAATTTGATTTTTAATTTAAGAGGAAAAATCTGACTTTTCATGAATCAATTGTTCGATTCCATTTTTAAACGAATGAAGTAGAAGCGAATAACCCGTAACATTAACGTTGGTAAACAAGTACAGTGAGAAGTTAACATTATGACTTTTAATGTAGAAAATATGGAAGTATAGCACCAGCAGAGAAATTAACATTAATGACCTCCAATGTAATCACCAATATTCAATTTTGCAACATGGAGTATATGATCTCCTCACCCTCAACACAGTACAACTCGACCACGGTTCCTATCATAAGATGGTGCTGTGCACCCCTCCAAATACTCCACAAAATTTCCCCAATCATCTACAACCTATGTTACACAGACTCTTCAAAATAGATCAAATACCCGTGTCGGACATCCGACACTCGGACAAGGGTATGGGATCTGTGTTAGATTCTTTTCAACGGATATTTCTTATATAATTGTATATAACACAATTATTATATGTGCATATTATTGTATATAATTACTATAAATGTCTTTTTGACACTGTAAGTTACATATAGTACCATTTTATCTCACATATTAGATTAAAAATATAAAAATATGATATTTTTTTGCCGAGTCCGTGTACCCTTAAATTTAAGATTTAATGAGTCTGACCTCTAGATACATACCCGCACCCGACACCCGTACCCGAGTCCATGTAACATAGTCTACAACTATATGTCCTCTTAAATTGCCCAGTTTTCAATGTATTTATATGAAAACACATTGAATTTGCATTGGGCACTTAGTGTCCTTAGGTATGTAACAAAATGACTCATTTCTAAATACAGATGAATTTAAAGTTGATAGTAATTATCATTTGGTAGAATTTACGGAAAAAAATAAACAAATAAAAAAAAATAAAAAGTTATCATTTGGTAGAACAAACCTGTCTAAAAGCTTCTTAATAAATAAATTTTGGTTTTCCCTAATTGCCTCAGTTATGGAACAAAAAAGTGATTCATTTGAAATATGACAATCTAAAATAATAAATAAATAAATGAATAAAGGACTTCAAATACAAATGAATATGACTACATGTACACATCAAAAGGTCAATGTCTTCCATAAAACAACCTTCGATGTTTAATTTAATATATTGTTCTTCAAGTGTTCTCAAAATTAGACATAATGCTTGATTTTAAATTAAAGGATTGTGAAAAAGATGAGCATTTGACTTTTTTTTTTTTTTTTTTTTGAATAGTGCAAAAGAAAATAAAACAAAACACAAGTAGAAGAAGAAATCACCAACGGAGGGGTCATTTGTTTCATGG
The DNA here is from genome assembly GCF_055761805.1 of Camellia sinensis. Classification (NCBI taxonomy): domain Eukaryota; kingdom Viridiplantae; phylum Streptophyta; class Magnoliopsida; order Ericales; family Theaceae; genus Camellia; species Camellia sinensis. Next base: position 137,107,647 of record NC_138973.1, read on the forward strand.
GATTGACGTGTGGGATTGGACTCCATGTCTAATAAATTTACTAATTCATCGTTTGGTTAGTTTAGTAAAAGTTGAGCCAAATATGCATCATTTCTAACTAAATAGTCCAGTAACTATTTATTTAGGACTAACAGTCCATTATATTATAGTTCGCTCTTATCCAATCCATCCAAATAAACACCCCCTAAGGCCTTAAGAAAGAAGTTCCAATCTAGTTTGCTATGATCAAAATCTTGATTTGTTTAAGGCATCCAGGTTGGTCATGCTGGTCCATTCCCTTGTTTGCTAGAAATTTGAGAAGACATATCTAGAAGATGAACCAGAGGCATACACAAATAAAGATCTAGTGTTTGATTTACTAAAATGGAATAGAATGGAATAATCATTCCATCAAAATTTTCATTTGCACGTTTGATTGACTAAAAAAATTATACATTGGAAATAATTTTCATTTACCATTATAAGCTAATGATCATTCCCGACAAAAAAAATAAAAATAAAAAATTAGGAATGACTATTCCATTCCATTCCATTCCATCATATTCCAAACTCCAATCAACCAAATAGAGGAATAGAGTAATTAACTCTATAGAGGCAATATTTCAAACACCTTTGTTGCATGAATACAAAAAGAAATAAAGAAGTATTTGTGAAGAAAACTAACCAAAGTCCAATAGATAGAGGTGAAGGAGTATAAGGCATGAGGAAGGGAGAGGAAGAAACCGCGTGCATTGAATCAAGTCTTTGGTTGCTTGCTGCCATGACCATTGCGGTTAAGCGTGAGATATATTTCATACTAATTCATGACAAAAAGTTGCCAACTCTTTCCAACAAGGGTGAATATGTGTCCGGCTATACCCAAAAAAAAGAAAAGAAAAGGTGTCTGGAACCGTCATGTAAGAAGAGTTATTAATTCAAACATTTAGGGGTACGTTTGGAATAAAATTAAAGTAGAAAACACTAAAATTTCTTCACTCTTTTATAATAGTAGTAGGATGAAGACGCCTTGTCCTCTCTTTGTTTCATGCCTTTTTATTATTAAAACTTCCTTTGTTAATGCTTAAAAAAAAAAAGAATGCACTTGTTAGAGAAAAATTGGTAATGGACAGGTTTTGTTGCTCATCCTTTTCTCAAGTTTTCTAGGAATTTCACCATTCTTTTTCCTCCTTATGAACTTTGCAAACTTTGCAAAAAATTTTAATCCTTTATTACGTTTGCTAGTGATTTCCTCCCCACCCCACACCCCCCCCCCCCCCCCCCCCCAAAAACAATAGGGGCATGCTTTCCCTTACCAAGCAATGCATTTAAGGATTATTTTGAGCTGCAAATACACTCTCCTGATTTAACATTTGTTGTAGATAATAGAGTCGACGCACATGAAGCATTTAGCCCCTCTAGAGGCTGATAATTAGAATTGTTATTTTGTCTCTTAACTTTAAATTTCTTAATGGTTTGTAGAGGTGGCTCAACTACTAGAACTAGATTGTTGCTTAAGCCCACAAGAATATTTTTTTAAAAAAATTATTGTCGAGGGCCCAACTTTTCGAAGTCTTAATTAGATAAGGTCTACGGCCTCTAAAAACCTTGGGCTACTAATGTGATTTAACTATTATGCCACTTACATTGTTGTCTGAGGCCCACAAGAAACGTTTTTAAGAAAAATAGTCTAAGGCCCGAACTTTTCAAAGGCTTCATTTTGATGTTAAGCTTGAGGCCTCCAAAAACCGTAGGCCACTACTGGTTTAACTGTAGCATTTATGTGTCCTGTGTTATATTGACTCTGCTATTTCCCCAAAGTACCCATTTCCACTGGATACGGCAAGGAGGTATGGGTGTGAGATATGTGTTCAACACCTTATCCAATTTAAACACTCGAATTCTTTAATTTCTTATGATGCTTGAAAAAGAAAAAAATGGCATTTGCTAGTAAACCAACATATTTAGCTTCTCACATGGATGAGAGATGGAAATTTCATGTATATTGTCTTAAATCTTTTTTTTTTTTTTGATAAATAAATAATTTATTGAAAGAGCATCAAGATGATGCAACAAATACAAGACATCAAAAATAACTCCTAACCAAGAGTGTCATCTAAGAAATCTAAAAAAACAAACAAATCTAGATCAAACTTTTGTTCCATCCTACTATACAAAACTATAAGAAGGCGATTCTCAAGCCAAGAAGCAGTATGGGGAAGCTCTTGAAAAGTTCGTTGATTATGCTCCAACCAAACTAACCACATCTAACAAAGAGGCACCAAAGACCACGCACGACGTAGCTGCCGACCCACCCAAGCTCCACGCCAACTCCACAACATGTCCATCACCCTCCTCGGTTGAACCCAAACAATCCCAAAAATGGAGCAAATAACTTCCCACAACCGACTAGCCACAAGGCAATACAAGAACAAATGATCCACGGACTCCGTATTTGCACAACATGTACAACATCGATTCACTAGAAAATGATCATGCCGAACCAAGTTATCAATTGTAAGATTCCGCCCTAAAGTTGCCGTTCAAATGAAGAAAACCACCTTTGAAGGAGCCCCCGGCACCCAAACACTCCTCCAGGGAAAATCCCTCCTCTCCTCCCCCACCAAACTCCGATAATAGGACGAAACAGAAAAACACCCCTTAGCCCCCACAACATTCCACCCCAAAGCATCCTCCCCTATCCCAGTCACACCCAAGTTCCCAACCCATACAAGTAACCCCATAATTCTAGCAGTTGCGCTCCCAATCCTGAACCGGCCACCGCAAGTGAATATCTCATACCCACTACATCCCCACCCCCCAAATAAGATGCCACCATAGCTTCCTGATCCAAAGCAATGCCAAAAATCAAAGAAAAACGAGCCACCAACAAAGCCTCACCACACCACCTATCCTTAAAAAAAACGTACCCTCATCCCATCACCTACCCAAAACCCCACCATCTCCCAAAACTCCACTGTCCCCAACCAAATTCCTTTCCATAGACCACAACCATGAGAACTAGTCACATCCCTTGACCCCCATCCCCCCCTAGCCTGCCCATACTTACTAGCCACCACCCGTCGCCAAAGCCTCTCCGGCTCCACAGCATAGTGCCACAACCACTTACTTAATAAAGCTTAGTTAAAAACCACCAATCTCTACACCCTCAACCCCCCAGCCTCCTTTGATTGACAAATCTACCCCTAATCCACCAAATGGTATCTAAAACCATCCCTCCCATTGCCCCACTGAAAATTCCTTTGAAGCTTTTCCATTCGCCGCGCCACCAATACCGGAATAACATGCAAAGACATGAAGTACATTAGAATGCTACTCAACACACACTTAATCAAAGTCAACCTACCCCCTTTTGAAAGATATTGCCTCTTCCACCCAACCAACCGACGTTGAATTCACTCTACAACTCCATCCCACACCCCTTTCGCCTTAAATGTGGCCCCCAAAGGCAAGCCCAAGTAAGTTGCTAGCAAAGCCAACACCTGGCAACCCAACACCCCAGCTAACACTGGAAGACTCTCCACCTTCCCCACTAGAGTCAACTTTGATTTCCGCAAATTTACCTTAGAACCCAAAACTACCTCAAAGCATAACAAGACACACCTCAAATACCCTACTTGCTCCGCCACTACCCCACAAAAGACCAAAGCGTCATCAGCAAACAACAAATGGGAAACACGAAGAGGCTCTCCCGAGAGAGGACCCACCCAAAAACCCTCCATCAAACCTTCTTGGACAGCCCTATCCAACAATCTACTGAACGCCTCCATCATTAAAATGAACAAAAGTGGCGACAAAGGATCCCCATAACAAAGACCTCGGTGTGTCGAAAAGAAATCCTGACAGTAGAAATACAAAACTGAATCCACCGACCCCAAATCTCTCCGAAACCCTTGCGCCCCATAACATCCAACAAAAACTCCCACCATACATTATCGTAAGCCTTCTCGATATTCAACTTACAAATCAAACCAGGTAAGCCTTGTCAAATCCGGGAGTCAACACACTCTTTAGCCATCAATACTGCATCCAAAATCTGCTGACCCCCTACAAAAGCATATTGAGAATCAGACACAACCACCTGCAAAACCCCATGAAGCCTATTTGCTAAAACTTTAGCCAAAAGCTTATACATACTATCAAGTAAACTAATGGGCCTAAAGTCCCTGATATCCTCTGTCCCCCCTTTCTTAGGAATCAAAGCCAAAAAAGTTGCATTAAACCTTTTCTCAAAGTGCCCAGACACAAAGAAAGCCTCCAAAGCTACCATCACATCCATCTTAATCACACTCCAACAATGTTGAAAGAAAGCCATAGTGAAACCATCCGGATTTGGTGCCTTGTCCCCACTCATCGCCCGCAAAGCCCCAAAAACCTTCTCTTCCAAGACAGGACGCTCCAAAACAGTTTTGTCCGCTGTCGAGATCATGTCAAAATGAACCCCTTCCATCCCGAGCCGCCACTCCCCTGCTTGCGGCCAAAACAAATGCTGATAGAAGGACACAATCCCCTCCTCCGTACCCAGATCCTAACCAACCACTCGCAACCTATTAATCTAATTCACCCGACAGTGAGCATTAGCCATCCGATGAAAGAACTTAGTATTCCGGTCCTCGTCCTTCAACCACAAGCACCTGGATTTTTGCCGATAACTCACCTCCATACGAGAGATATGGACATAATCCAGTCTAGCTACCTCCTTCCTTGCCACATCATTAGCTTACAAACCCCCATGAGCCTGTAAGTCGTCCAGGGAGGAGTGAAGTAGAGCCACCACCACTGCCTTCTGGCCCTCCAACCGACCAAACACCTCCTTATTCCACCTTTTCAAATCCCCTTTCAACAATTTCAATTTCTAAGCCAACCTACAGCTGGGTGATCCTGTCACCACATAACTGGTCCACCACCCTCGGACCACCTCCAAGAAACCATCATTTTATTTTAAATACGTTTCTATATAATTTACAAAATCTTATCCAAAAATATTATATAATATGCAATATATAAGTCTATAATGCATCTCTATACCTACATCCAATTTTTGGTCCCAATATCTTAAGATTTAGATTTATGAAGGTTTGATGCTTGGATCTCACTCACACTCGATACTCATATCCATGTCCATGTAACATAGCATGTGTAACATATTCTGGTGGCTGAAACCTAAGTGCATGGACATAGACATGTGACATGATGATAACATGAAACTAATATACAGACATGGTAAGCTCTAGAAAAGTTAGTTACCCAGATGGTGAGGACTCAACAATATGTGATGGCATATTGGGCTTGTATGCACATGTTTTAGGTGTTCAAGAAGTCTGTATCTAACATAAAAACATCAATTCTATAAAGGATGCCCAGATTATTTTGGCCCAAAGTGCTTTCGCTTTAATCTTTTATATTTTACAATGTTGTCAAGTATTGGCTCATACTAAGCTCTTTTGTAATATCTTGAGATGTATTGGATTATTAAATGGTAGCTTGATGATTACTGCAATTTCTCTATAGATATTGTTGCATGGCAAATTGTAATTAGCATTCAACAACAGCCTAATAGAGAAAGATGTCGTCATCTTTCTTGTTCTCTGTTTTTTGGTTGGGTGGTCTGGGTAGTGATTATTGAGCTTAGTTGGATCTTTAACACTTGAGAAATAATATAATGAAGCAAACTATGTGTTTGTTGGTTTGAGGCAATTGTAATTACTTCTTTCTCTTTCTCCTTTTTTAAGATATTACATAAGTTAATTTAATTATTGAATACTAGATGAAGAAAACCAAGGGGTGAAAGTATGATCATTTTTTGTTATATCAAATATGTTTGTTTAGACATTTTGGGATGGTATCAAATATTGACATCTGTTTTATACAGTATTGCAACCTACACTATATCAAATTTATTGAACCATTTTTCTAATATATGTTGAAATCTGTATGTGCTTCAGTCTCATCCAATTTTGAGTCATATTGACCCTTGCCTCCTATGTTACAACTTGCACGGGCTTGTTTAAATTTGTGAAGTACCAGTGTTGGACACTTGAATTATGATATGGGATGTGTCTGACACGGCTAGTTGGATGCGTACACTCAACAAACATGTTTGAAGTAATAGAATTTATTATGAAACCTTAGATAAGACTCCCATTGTATGCATACAAAACTATATTAATTTGTAAGTACTATTTTACTCTAAATAAATGAAAGAAGTACTTGAAGGAATATAAAATGTAGTCTAGACATTTATGGTGGGAATAAGAATTCAAGCAGACATGTTGGTTGGATTAATACTCGATTGCTCTCGGTAGGAAACAATCAGTATCTCTTATATTCTTGCCTTGTTGAATATGTGTTTATGAGTAGAAATGTGATAAGTAGACTATAAAGGAGACGATGTCTTCCATGATTTACTTGAAGTTCATGCAAATAAGATCTTAAACTTGATGGTTGTCTCCTGCCTAATATAACTTTTTTTTGGAAAGTAACCTGCCTGATATAACAAGCCTTCAGTTATTGAATGTATATATATATCAAATGACCAATGTTGCCAAACTAAGGTATTTCTTTATTTGTTACTCGTAGGTTACTTGCTAAATGATTAAAGACAGCCTTGAGGACTTGCAGTCGAGCAGATTCTTCTATTAATAAAGCAAAGTTCGTTTCCTCGCTGGAGATTGCTCCACCTCATGCATCTATCTACATCTGGTTGCAACAATGTATCTTGTTTTGCTTCTTCATTGTGTGGACTTGAAAGACCAAGTCCAACATTTTTCTCCCTTGCTTAGAATTACAGATCTATACTTTTAGTAATAAAGTGCTGAATTTGATATCTCAATTGTGTCTCTTACTGGTTGTATCTCATTATTATATTTCCATGGTAGAAATGTTTCTGCATCAAGAGAAAGTGTTAGGTCATTGACTCCTCCGGTAATTAAAATGATTTTTGTTTGTGTGCAATTTTGAGATTATCTAGTTATGTGATGCCAAATTATTACCGATCTTGGATGTGAATTGGGTGATTTTTTTCGAAGTCTTTGACGTTGCTAGCTCAAGTAGCCAAGGACCTAAGATCATTTCCCTGTCCATGCTAGTCTTTTTCTGACAGATTTTACTACAAATATGCTGTTGCACAACTTCATCTTAATGGATATGATTGTCAATTACGTACAATAGACTATTCCTTCATGGAATTAACAATTGATACCCCATCCAATTAGTGCCTTTCTTCAATGGTGCACCATATATGAAAATATTCGTTACTTTATTTATTTATAGATAGCATAAACTAAGAGGTACAAACAAATCTTGGGAATTCCTATTTGGCTTGATAACGGGTTTTTAGAAGAGCTATTTAGCAGATAATGATTTCCAATTGCTCTCTCGGTTTGCTCTTATAGGAGGGTCTGCTTGACAATTTTGAAGTCAGAGGCATACAATAGATGCATGTTTCTATTGAAACCCTCCTCCTAAATGCAACCAAATGCTTGGTTAATGGTTTGGTCTGGTTGATAGTTGTGTGGTTCTTAGGTTTATATTTTGTCTTTTTGCAGTATAACTTTTCATTTTCTTATTCTTCTCTTACTGGATTCAAGTCTGAGTGTGGCATGACATCGTTTCCTTGACTTGGACAAGGAATTCTAGGCTTTGACCAGTCAATGGATTGGTCTAGATTGGAGCCTGTTTTAAAATCTGAAACCGCATCGTGACCATTGACTCTCACCAGGTTGGGATTTGGGACCATTACGTTAATATTTCGGATTATCAACCTTCTTCCATTTACAGCATATTTTGAGTGTTCTTATTTTTTTTAATTTTTTTCGAGAATATTTTTTTAATTTCTTATATATTGAACAATAATCCTTCAACATAACATAATTTTATTGATAGTACCAACAAGTAGAGGAAAAAGTTGAAGGATTAACCTCACTTGAGGCTAGAAAAGATCCAACTAGGTTGGCCTCTCGCACCTCAAACTCGATTATGTTGGCCATCATAACTTTCTCTCTTAGGAGTTTAGTTCAAAGGGGAAGATCATGGGTTCTTTCTAAGATAGAGTTGAATTAGGAGCTAAATGCTTAGTGCTTTGTAAGGATGGGGAGGCTAACTCTCATTAGTTCTGATCTAATAACTAACAATTGACTTTCTCCAATTAAAAAATATATATATAGAAGAAGAGTTCCTACTCTTCAGGTCTATCCAAAGTTCTCCATTTCTTCTTCTACAAGTGCCGCTTTTCATGTTGCATCATGTAATCTACTATCCATCAAACTCTAATCTTTCAAGCGAATTAAAGCTTTTATTGTTGTTGGGTTCAAAACAACCCTATGTCCTTTTGTAATGCGACTACTTGCACTAAACGCAATGAAGTAGTGGACGTTGGTAATGGTTAGTGTATGACGAGCAATTAAAGCTTCTATTGTTGTACTTACACCAAAATAAATAAATAAATAAATAAATAAATAAGCTTCTATTGTCGTCGGGTTCAAACCAGCCCTATGTCCTTTTGTAATTCGACTACTTGCACTAAATGCAACCTTCGATGAAATAATAGAAGTTGGTAGCGGTTAGTATATAACGAGCAATGATGGACATCACACGATATACTTATGTTTTGGTTCTTTCCACAATATTAAGGTTTGGGTTGTGCTCCCTCCAAGATCTTAGGTAAAGGTATTCAAGGAACTGTGGAACCAATTCTACCTATCCAGATTGATCGACCCAATGGTTTCGACATATATTTTGATCGACTGCAATTTTTGAAGAGACAATTTGAAATTTCAGTTCTGAAAATTGGGTTTACATAATTCAAACCAGACGAATCCAAATACTTACCTTACTATGTTTTCTATTGGTTTGGAAAATTATACCACCTATATTAGAGGTAAACCCTTAGACTTGTGAGGCTCCTAACTTTTATAAATTCTATTAAAAACCTAGCTTTTGAATTTATAAAAAAATTTAAGTTTCTCTTTTACTTGCAAACTAAACCCTAATTTATGGTTATTGTTGTTTTCACCTAATTACTTGCATTTCATTTCAAGGCATTGTAGTGCGACTCGAATTATCTTTTATATCTCTATTTTAATTAATTTTATATTTGAAATAGGTATTTAAACTAATAAATTTAGTCCATACCCTCATGCTTCATTAATATTGCATTATAACCCTAATTTCACTACATATATAGATATCTATATATATAAGAATAGCTTTGGTCAAAGAGGCTTGTACTTCTTTTCCACATTTTGCCCTCTTGTTTTGGTAATATTTACCAATATTGTTGGTACTAATTTAGATGATCGTCTTTTTCTTAATTATGTAGAAAAACTTTGTTAGTTATGAAACATGAATATTTTATTTTTGAAAATAACTTTGGCCAAAGAGGGTTTTATTTTTTCCCCCATTTTGCCCTCTTTTTTTGGTAATATTTACCAATATTGCTGGGTACTGATTTAGATGATAATTTTTTTCGTAATTATGCAGAAAAACTTGGTCAGTAATAAAATATGAATATTTTGTTTTTAAATAAATTAAAAATACACCCACAAGATTTGTTTAAAATATGAATTGCCCTTATAATATTAGAAATTACAACTACAACAAAAATAAATAAATAAATAATTTTCCCCATTTTGCCCTCTTGTTTTGGTAATATTTACCAATATTGTTGGTATTAATTTAGATGATGGTTTTTTCGTAATTATGCAGAAAAACTTGGTCAGTTATGAAACATGAATATTTTATTTTTGGAAATAGCTTTTGTCAAAGAGGCTTGTATTTTTTTCTCTCCATTTTGCCCTCTTTTTTTCGGGTAATATTTACCAATTAGGGATGGCAATGGAGGCCAGTGAGGTAGATATTAATTCTCCATCCTCATTCCTCTATTATAATTTTTCTCCATTTTACATCCCCTATTCCCCATGGGGACTACCCTCCCTATCCCCTAATGGGTTTAGGTTTTCTCTAACCCAACTTGACCTTTTTTTTTTTTTTTTTTTTTGTCAAGGTATACAGCCAAAACCAAATACAAATTCAATTATTATTATTGTTATTATTTTTAGTTCAACAACAAAACCAAATACACATTAGTTAATTAATTAAGAATCTTATTTTAAAGTAATAAAATTTAAAATGTTTTTTCGGGAATAAAATGTAAAATGTTAATAAAATATTTAATAAATTAAAAAAAAAACATACACAAAGAGATATAGAGAGAGAAACACATAAGAGCAAAAGAGAGAGGAACCATGGCAGCATGTTTAGAGATAGATTGTCACAACCCAACCCCAAGGGCTTAGGGCTGAAATTGCTACTCACCAATTTATTCTAATTGTGGCAAATTAAATAGCGCATGTGAAAAAAAATGGAAATAAAAATAATTAAACAGAAAATTTAATTTATTTTACTATTTTAATAAGAGAAAATACATCTATAGGGTTTTTATTATTTTATTATTCAGTGATCGGCCCTGAGTAAAAACAAAAGGAAACAAAAATAAAATAAATAAATAAAGAAAAGAAAAGAAAAACAAAATAATGGTTCAACATCAAATTCTCGTGCGGGTTCCACTACGTAAGGTTATAGGTCTCCCTTACATTTCGTCATCTGAAAGGGTAACAGCTATAAGCACACAGCAAAGTGAGAAATATTATACCAAGAGTATAGGGAATACAAAATAACCATAGATAATTAGTTAAGCTAAAACATTTACATAACTTAATTTGAAATAATAATTTATTCAAAGTGGCAGAAACTGAAATACAGAAATTATGTAAATAAATAACCATAATCACAGTATAGAACAAAGGTCACTGAAGTGACAGTCAGAACAAAGGTCAATGGATCCATGGCAACAGAGGACCACAAAGTGGTCAAACAGAGGCCAATGGTTATTTAAGTCCTCCAAGGCTTGAAACTCCCGTGGTGATACTTACAAAACATAATTATTTATAAGATCATTGTCAAATACTTTCTAAAATTTAAACAAACATATCCATAGGTTTTATTTTAAACAAGTAGGGTTCAAAAAATAACCCACATAATTGAAATATTAATATAATTTATAAAACATAGCTTGTATAAAATAAATTATAGTAAATCAAACCATACGTAAAATATATTATGGTAACTCAAGGTATAATATAACTCACTTTCATATTGACCCTTAGCCTTACTTTCTACTATCACAACCTTCTCCAGTATCTTGCGTGCCTCTTTTTTTCTTTTTTTTTTTCCTTGTGTTCTTGCACAACTCCTCCCTATTTATAGGGAGGCAAATGTATCACCAGGCCAACACGTGGCACAACTCAAATCCCCCTCCCCTCCAGATTTGATCATAAATCACCACAGATTTATGCTTATCTTAATGAATATTTGTGATAATTACACTTTGGCCTAGTTCTCTAACATAACTATATAAACAAATTAATCCCTAATTAAATTACATTTTATCGCATACCAACGGAAAATTAATTATTTATTTTACTACCACACCCACTATTATTATTATTATTATTATTATTATTATTATTATTATTATTATTATTATTATTATTATTATTATTATTATTATTGGTTGTAGTATTAATTAAATATTTAGGGTGTCACATTTCTTCCCTCCTAAATAAAAGTTTGTCCTCAAACTTGACGTACCTTAATTTTCGAAGAGGTGCGGGTATTTGGTTCGCATTTGACTTTTCATTTCCCATGAAGCTTCTTTGATATGATGATTTCACCATAAGACTTTTACTAATGGTATGGTCTTGTTTCGGAGAACTTGATCATGACGATCGAGAATCTGCACTGGTTGCTCTTCATAACAGAGATCCTCTTGAACTTCTAGGTCCTCATAATCAACAATAGGTTCTGGATCTTGAAGATACCGTCGAAGCATTGAAACGTGAAACACATTGTGGATATTGGATAGTTCAAGTGGTAGTGCAAGGAGATAGGCTACAGGACCAATCCTTTCCAGTATCTCGAATGGCCCGATGTAACGTGGGTTTAACTTTCCTCGCTTTCCAAATCAGATAATTCCTCTTGTTGGTGAGATCTTAAGGAACGCATGATCTTCTATTTGAAATTCCAATTCCCGTCTCCATGTATCTGCATAACTTTTCTGGCAGCTCTGAGCAGTGCAAATTTACTGTTGGATGAGTTGGATTTTCTCATTTGTGACTTGCACGATCTCAGGGCCTAACAGTTTCCTGTCCCCGACTTCCGTCTAACACAGAGGTGATCGGCATCTCCTTCCATACAGAACTTCATATGGTGCCATTCCAATGCTTGCTTGGTAGCTGTTGTTATAGGGGAATTCCACTAAAGGTAGGTGCTCATCCCCATTACTTTTGAGGTCCAACACGTATACACGTAACATGTCTTCCAATGTCTAGATTGTTCTTTCAGATTGCCCATCAGTTTGTGGATAATAAGTCGTGCTAAACTTCAGTGTGGTTCCCAAAGCTTCTTGCATTTTGTTTCAGAAGTGAGATACAAAGCGGGGGTCTCGATCAGACACGATTGAAACTAGAGTGCCATGCAAACAAATAATTTCCTTGATGTATAAAGTGGCAAACTTAGTAAAGTAGTACATGATTTTGATTGGCAGAAAATGCACCGACTTCGTCAATCGGTTGACTATAACCCATATTGCATCATTTTTCGAAAATGACTGTGGTAGCCCGACCACGAAGTCCATAGTGATGTGTTCCCATTTCCATTCAGGAATAAGGAGTGGTTGCAGCAGTCCTGCAGGTCTCTGATGTTCTGCTTTAATACGCTGACAATGCAGATATATGGAGACATGGCTTGCTATGTCTTTTTTCATTCCTATCCACCAGTAGTGTTCCTTTAGATCATTGTATTTCTTTGCGTTGCCAGGGTGGACTACAAATCTCAAGCTATGAGCTTCCACTAATATCTTCTTCTTGAGTTCCGAAATGTCGGGTACGCAAATTCGATTTCAAAATTTCAGTACCCCATTGCTTATAGTGAAATCAAGATCAGACGTATTCCTTTGTTCCTCGTACTTTTTCTTCAAAAGTTTATCTTCTCATTGGCGCGCTTTAATTTCTTCAATCAACGTAGGTTCCACTGTTATGTTGGCAAGCAGCCCATTGATCTTGCTAGAAATGAGAGTACATAACAAACCTTTGGTCGTCTTTCAGCTCAGTGCGTCTGCCACCATGTTAGCTTTGCCTGGATGGTGATGGATCTCTACATCATTGTATTTCATAAATTCTAGCCATCATCGTTGCCTCATATTCAGTTCCTTCTGTGTAAACAGATATTTAAGACTCTTGTGATCAATGTAAATTTCACAGGTTGCACCGTAGAGATAATGACGCCAAATCTTGAGGGCAAAGATCACCGCAGCTAATTCTAGATCATGTGTTGGGTAGTTCTTCTCATGAGTCTTTAGTTGGCGTGAGGCATAAGCAATGACTTTTCCATTTTGCATAAGAACACAACCCAAACCATTGTATGGGGTATCACTATAAATTATGAACCCATCTGCTCCCATAGGGAGTGCTAGTATAGGAGCTGACACAAGTCGACTTTTTAATTCTTGAAAGCAACGCTCCTGTTTGTCAGTTCATTCAAAGTGTGTGTTCTTCTGAGTTAGCTGGGTCAAGGGTGATGCTATCTTTGAGAAATCTTGCACGAAGCGTCGATACTAGCCAACTTGACCAAAGAAACTTCAAATTTCTGACACATTGGTAGGTTGTGGCCAATCTACGATTGCTGTAACTTTTGGGGGGTCAACTGAGATGCCATCTTTGTTAATGACGTGACCGAGAAAGTGTACACTAGTGATCCAGAATTCACATTTCTTCAACTTGGCATAAAGTTTGTGATCACGTAGTGTTTGTAGAACCGTTCGCAAGTGCTGCTCATGGAGTATATAAGGATGTCGTCAATGAAGACGATGACGAACTCATCAAGATAAGGTTTGAACACTCGGTTCATGAGGTCCATGAAGGTTGCTGGAGCATTTGTAACGCCAAAAGGCATGAAAAGAAACTCGTAGTGCCCGTAACAGGTTCTAAAGGCTGTCTTTTCAATGCTTTCCGTCTTGACTTTTAGTTGGTGATAGCTAGATAGTAAGTCGATTTTTTAGAATACTTGGGTGCCTTGAAGTTGATCGAACAAGTCATTGATTTGTGGTAGAGCGTACCGATTCTTGATGGTAACCTTGTTCAGCTCTCGGTAATCGATGCATAATCTCATTGTGCCATCATTTTTCTTTACGAACAATACTGGAGCTCCCCAGGGTAAGGTACTTGGTTGAATGAAGCCTTTGTCCAGTAGTTCTTGGAGTTGAGTCTTTAGCTCTTTCAATTCTGTCATCAACATGCGATAAAAAGCCTTTGATATTGGTTGTATGTCAAGTTGGGTTTCAATGGTGAATTTGATTTCTTGATCAACCGGGATACCAGGTAGATCTTCAAGAAAGACATCCGGGAATTCTCGAAACACGGGGATTGCATCAATGGTGGGGACCTCTTTTTTGTATCGATAACATAACAGATATAACTACAACAACCATTTCTTAGAAGTATTTGGGCTGTTATGGAAGATATAATACAGGGAGGGTTGGAAACTCCAATCCCGTTAAAGATAAGCTCGAGTTGGTTTGGTAAGCTAAGGGAGACCTTTTTGGCTTTACAATCAATAAAGGCGGGTTGGCATTTGATGATACAGTTTGTCCCAATGAATGGATTGGACTGGTCTAAGCTCCTCAAGCCCAGGTCCAAATGATCAAGCCCACCGGATAACCTGCAAACAAGTTCAACGGGGAACGGGGTAGTCCTCCAGTGAATCCTCCGACGAGCAAGTTAAGAAGAGAAGTAGAGTGTAGAGGGAGAGATTAGAGATAGAAAAGCTTAACCTTCTTCTTGTCTTCAATGTTTGCTTATATCCTTTGGTAATCATTTCGTTGTCCCTTCCGACCTGCCCTCCTCGCCGAAAGTCTATGTTGTAGCTTACCTTGTTCAAGGTAAGGGGGTCCTGTTCCGGCGGAGAGGTGTTGTTGTAATAAATGCTATGATGGTCTACATTAATGGTGATGTGCAGTGGCAATAGCTTTGCAGATCTTTGTCTGCTGATGTGGCTCGTCCTTTACCTGTCGTGCGTCTGAATGTCATTGGTTCTTTATGCCAAATTGGACTCAGGCTGTCCTGGACCTCACCAGTTAGGTTATGCATTGGGCTCCAAGTGATGGGCTTGGATTGTTCATAGTGATTCATGGCCTTTATGGGCTTATACACGTCAGTAGTCCCCTATTCCCGAGTGCAGCTTTAGTCCAACGAAGGGAATATTAATGAAGTAGATAAGGGTGTTAGGGATCGACATGATGGAGGTCAACCGGCAGGGGTGTCCGATGGGGGGAACCGACCGGGAGGTGGTCCGACCGTGCAAGGCGACCGAGTGGAAGGGCCGATCACGGGGAGGACCGACATAAAGGTTGGCCGAGTGGGAGGGTCGAACACGAGGAGGGCCGACCGCGGAGGTTGGCCGAGTGGGAGGGTCGACCACAAGGAGGGCAGACCACGAGGGGGGCCGACCATGGAGGTTGGTCGAGTGGGAGGGTCGACCGCGAGGAGGTCCGACTGCGAAGGGTGAGGTAGAGGGGCGTGGGGCTCGAGAGGCGATGTGTCACGTGGTGATTTGAAGTGGAAAAGACAGGGTGAGGGGAGGAGTTAGTGGATCGTGGTTGTACACGTGGCAACATCCCGCCGGGGGAGGAGATTAGGTACTAGATCAGAAATGAAACGATAGGTCATTATGGGTGTTGAAAAGACAGTTTTGGCGGATGATTTGAAAAGTTTTCAAACTGGCAAAAATTAATTGGGATCCTTAGAATACGGGCAAACCGTGGGCTTTTGGCATCATTCGATTCACCTACTTGTTTATAAAAAATCAAAACATTCCAAGTGTTAATTCCTTTGTTGCTCACAATACACCTCTGTAACACTTTTTCAATTTCCTTGCACCTACATCCGAAGTGATTCGCAGACATACCATAGAGATGGCCCAAGAAGAAACTGCGAATGTCAGGGTGGATCCACTTGGTGATGATGATGCAGTGGAGTTGGCGTAGCAATATAGGATGGAGAGGGGAGGGAAGTCAATGGTACGATCCCATGGTTCCACCATGATAGCAGCGCCGAAGCCAATCAGCCAGGCAGAGCCAGATCACTGGCATACAAAGGCAGATAGATCAACGGTTAGTGCACCGAATTTGGAGGCTATGCGAGAAAAATACCAGGTGCCTGCTGAAATAAAGTTACTGTTGCCGACGTTGACGGAGAGGCCATTTGACGCCAAGCTAGGGGAGTTTGTCCTTTATGAGGAAGCATTGAAGGGAGGACTGAGGCTGCCCTGCCGCAAGTGGTGGTAGATGTCCTGAATCGTTTGGAGGTAGCGCCGGGCCAACTAATGCCCAATGCGTGGAAGATCTTACTGGCTTGTGCAAGCGCGTGGCCGAAGGCGAACGAAGGGGCGGCCATGACAGTAGACAAATTCTTCGCATGTTACAAGGCGTCAGGGCAGCAAGAGACTTGGGTCACTCTGCAGGCAGCAGCAGGGAAAGGGCTGGTGGCGGGGCTGCCGTCGTCGATCAAGGGGTGGAGACCACGGTGGTTCTATATGTCTGCCAGTGGAGGGGTTGGAGTGTGCACCATTTGGAAAGTGCCCACCAAATCTGTGGAGCCAAAGCTGGGGGCAGCAACAAAGGAGAGGGTAAAAAGGGTAAAGGAATGGAGGGAGAAGGAAAGGGTCAGGTGGGACGAGCTCGTTCAGCCGTCGGCTTTGTTTGAGGCGGGGTTGAGTCCACAGCCGAGCGGTGGGGACCTCGATCGAGCGGAGTTGGAGGCTAGGAGGAAGGCTCAAGAGGCGGAGGATCAGACCATCCTTGCCAAAGCTCAAAAATTCAAAGAATCTCAAGAAGACCGACCGCCAAGGCCGGTTACAAGGGAGTGGATCCGTTCTCGCCCCAAACCCTTGGGGGAGAAAAACTTAGGTAAATTTGTACCACGACCGCCCCCAACAGATCCTTTGAAGGAGAGGTCTTTGAAGGAGATGGAGGTGTTGGGCGTAGTGAAGAAGAAGAGGAGAGTGAGGAGCAATGAAAAAGAAGAGCCTGCCTAGAAGAGGAAGAGGGAAGTAAGGGCAGAAGAGACCAGTATGGCGAAGGGGGCAGAGGGGGGGGGAAGTGAAGAAGACCCCAGGAAGAGTAATCGCCCCAGAAGTGGTGGACATTGCCTCAGAGGGTATGGAAGTCATTCCAGTAGTGGCGGCGATTGTCACGGGGGTCGCGAGGGTCGCCCCTAAAGTGCAAGTAGAAGGTGGGGCGACTGGCCCTGAGCCAAGGGGGGAAGAACAGCCCCAGGGGGCTCCTGCACCCCAAGGAGGGGGAGTCAGTCTGACTACTGCAATCTACCATGCTCGTGCGGTGGCTGGGCGGCTGAAAGGATAAGAAGGTCCAGCCAGAGCAGGGGCAGACCGCCTTGTGGGGATCGTAGAAGAGGCAGCCTTGCGCTCAACAGCCAGATTCAATGAGGCTGAACTGCTGAGGGGGTTATGCTCCGCTCAAATGGAGGTAACCACCTTAGCAGGGCTCTGCTGAGAAAGGTTGGGGCTGCAAAGCTCCAGGCAGATGGGGCCAAGGCTCGACTTGCAATGTTGAAGAAGGAGAGCGTAAACCAGGGCAGGGGCAGACCGCCTTGTGGGGATCGTAGAAAAAGCAGCCTTGCGCTCAACAGCCAGATTCAATGAGGCTAAACTGCTGAGGGGGTTATACTCCGCTCAAATGGAGGTAACCACCTTAGCAGGGGCTCTGCTGAGGAAGGCTGGGGCTGCAAAGCTCCAGGAAGATGGGGCCAAGGCTCAACTTGCAAGGTTGAAGAAGGAGAGCGTAAACTGGGAGAGTGCCCACGCTGAGCTACAAACGGTAAAGGTGGAGCTGGAGAACACACGCCGCCAGGTTGTGTCGCTTGAGTTCTAACTGGCTGGCGAGCAGAAGAGGTTGGATGAGGCCGAAAAAGCCTGCGCGGTCGGGGTCAAACGGCACGAAGAGGCGATGAGCAGTAATGAAGAGCTGGTTAGGTAGAAGGATGAGGCAGACGTGAAGATTAGCGATCTGCAGAAGGAGCTGGAGGGCGAGCGTGCAAAGGCACTGGAAGAGAAGGAGAGCCTTCAGAAGGAGTTGGAGGCAGAGAGAGCCAAGGCAACTGCCGAAAGGGCGTCCCTGAAGAAGGAGTGGAAGGAAGAGAGGGCTAAGGCAGCCTCTGAAACAGCGACCCTGCAGAAGGAGCTGGACGAAGAGAGGGCGAAGGCAGCCTCTGAAATGGCGGCTTATCCCGATCTGTATGTGGCAGCAGTGGATCAATTCAAGGGGTCTGCTGAGTTTCAAATGGCAGTGGATGCCGCGGTCGCCAACAGCTTGGCGAGGGAGGAGTCTGGGGGGGCGGGCCCATCGAGGACGACCGCTGGGGACAGAACTGAAGTGGAGGTGATTGAGAGCTTTCAGCAGTCAGACTTCTATAAACACGAAATGGCTGAGTTCTGGGACAGTGGCTGGAAAATGTTCAAATGTAGGGCTGAAGAACTGTTCCCAGACTTAGACCTCAATAGTGTAACAATTGGTGAAGATGATGTGGCCTAGACCCCCCTGGATAAGGGTATTGAAGAAGAAGACCATGTCTCCAGTGAGAAGGAATGAGTGAAGTGAAGAAAGTTTGTACTTAAGAGAGGTTTTTTTTTTTTTTTTTTGTTTTGAATGGCTGTAACGAACTCATGTACAAATTTCTGAATAAATAAAATTGCAATTATGTTTTCATTTGAATGTTTGTGCTTGTACAGCTGAAATGAATGAGGTGTATAACTCATTGTGAAGTGCAAAGTGAAGTTAAACTTATAATAAAAACTAAATGTAAGAACTCCTCAGTGTAGAGTGAAGTTGAAGTTGTAATAAAAACTCAATGCAGAGTGAAGTTAAGAACTCCTCAATGCAGAGTAAAATTGAACTTGTAATAAAGACTCAATGCAGAGTAAAGTTAAGAACTCCTCAATGCAAAGTGAAATTGAACTTGTAATAAAGAGTCAATGCAGAGTAAAGTTAAGAACTCCTCAATGCAGAGTGAAATTTAAAATGTAATAAAATTATAAATTTGTGTTTGCCACACTGCTGAAGTAGATTAGTGGTTTATTGGAGTGAGGCTTGGCTTGTAAGGGAACAAGCTGACTTGTAAGGGTTTGATTGAGAAGAAAATGACCTGACTTGTAAAGAAAACGTGTAAGAAGGTCTTTGGAATTTGACTAAGCAAAGAGTGGTGTAAAGACTTGGACCTGGAATTGTGACTAAGTGTGTCTACTAATTCCACAAGTATAAAGTTTGCATAGATGGCTTTGACCGAACCCTGCACGCGTGCTTAGTTGGGGCTTAAGCTATGATGCACTGACGTCGTAAGGAACTCAGTCTGATCCTGAAATTGTGGCACTCGGTCCGGCTGAGACTTGTTATGCTTAGGCTGGCAGAGGCTTGGTCTGGCTGAGTGTTTCATGCTCAGTCTGGCTGAGGCTTTATGATGCTCAGTCTGGCTGAGGCTTCATGATGCTCAGTCTGGCTGCGGCTTTTTAGTGCTCAGTCTGGCTGAGGCTTTTCATAAGTGCTGCAATCAAAATGTCATTGAGACACCATATAGATAACTGAGATATATAATTGATGGCAGGGGAAGTGTAACCCAGTTAATTAAAAAGTTACATTGCGTAAGGAGATATCAAGAATGCGTAAATTTGCCGGAAAGAAAATACAATAACTGAGCGATACAAAAGTAGGAACTTATTGAAAGTAACGTTTTAGGTGTTCGGCGTTCCATGGGTGGGGAGGTCTTGACCTTCCATGTCCTGAAGTCGGTAGGTGCCTGGACGTGGTCTGACTTTCACAACGTAAGGTCCCTCCCATTTGGCTGCCAGTTTACCCTCAGTCGGATTTTTGGTGGCAAGAGTTGCTTCTCTCAAGACAAGGTCCCCTACAGCGAACTCCCTTGGTCGGACTTTCCGGTTGTAGTGTGTTCTCATTTTCTGTTGATATGAGGCCAGTCTGACCGCGGTGGTCTCTTTGAGTTCTTCGATTAGGTCCAGGTCTGCCTGACGGAGCTCTTCGGTTTGTGCTGGATCCGGATGTAAAACCCTGGGAGTAGGCAGGCCGACTTCTACAGGAATAACCGCCTCAGCGCCGTATGTTAAGCGGAAAGGGGTTTCCCCAGTGGGAGTCCGAGCTGTAGTTCGGTAAGCCCAGAGTACATTCGGTAGTTCCTCAGCCTAAAGTCCCTTAGCAGCTTTGAGCTTAGTTTTGATGATCTTCAAGAGAGAACGGTTGGTGACCTCGACTTGGCCATTGGCCTGGGGATGATCGGGGGAAGAGAAACATGGTTGAATCCGGAGGTCGGCACAGAACTTCCTGTACTTGGCATTGTCAAATTGTTTGCCGTTGTCGGAGACGATGGCCTGAGGAATGCCAAATCTGCAAACGATCGACTGCCAGATGAACTTGGTTGTATTCCGCTCAGTAATGGTGGCAAGGGGTTCTGCCTCTACCCACTTGGTGAAGTAATCAATGGCGACGATCACGAACTTGGTCTGACCTCGGCCAGTGGGAAGTGGACCGACCAAGTCGATCCCCCATTTGGCGAACGGATAAGGGCTGCAAAGTGTGATCAACTCTGTAGGAGAAGCATGGGGGATGTTGGCAAAACGTTGACATTTATCACATTTGAGCACGAAATCAGTCGCATCTTGATTGAGAGTTGGCCAGAAATAACCAGTACGAAGTATTTTGTGGGCCAGAGACCTGCCGCCCGAATGATTGCCACAAATTCCCTCATGGATTTCCCGCATTACATAGGTTGCTTGAGCCGAATAGAGGTATCGCAGGTATGGGCGAGAAAAATCACGTTTGTATAAGACACCACTGACCAGGATGTAATTGGACAACCGGGCCCTGACTTTGGCGGCCTGCTGTTGGTCATCTGGGAGTTCCTCCGTTGTCAAAAATAGGAAGATGTCGGAGGCACAAGGGATGGGTTCGTTTTGGAGGAACTTCACTTCTTGTAAGTCGGGTGAGATGGCCGGGTGGGCTAAGTATTTGAGGCAGACACCGTGGCTGAGGTCAGACTGGTCTATAGAGGCCAACTAAGCCATCTCGTCTGCCTTGGAGTTTTCCGCCCGAGGTATGTGCTTGATGTGGAAGGTATTGAAGAGGCGAACAAGGGGGAGGGCCACATCCCTGTAAGCCCGCATTGTGTCCTCCTTGGCATCGAATTCCCCCGTAATTTGGCCGACGATGAGCTGGGAGTCGCTGAACACCCGGATGTGGCTGACTCCAATGTCCTTGGCGAGGCGGAGTCCTGCTATCAATGCCTCATATTCGGCTTCATTGTTACTGGCATTAAACAAGAAACGGAGAGCACATTTGAAATAGCCGCCCTCAGGGGCGGTGAGAATGAGGCCAGCCCCACTACCTTCCCTGCGGGATGATCCGTCCACGTTGAGAGTCCATGAATGCGGGTCTTCTGGCTAGGTAGGGGTTGGTGGGGGTGGGGGCGCAGCGGTTGGGGTAGGATTAGTGAATTCCAGGATGAAATTCGCGACAGCCTGTCCTTTAATTGCTGTTCGAGGCTGGTAGGAGATGTCAAACTGACTGAGTTTCACTGACCACTGCATGAATCTGCCGGAAAGTTCTGGTTGTTGCATGACCTTCTTCAATGGTTGGTTGGTGAGAACCACTATGGAATGGGCCTGGAAGTAAGGATGGAGCCGTCTGGAGGCGATGACCAAGGCCAAGGACAATTTTTCTAATAACGGGTAATTCTGCTCTGCTCCCCTAAGAGCCCGACTGATGTAGTAGACCGGCCGTTGGACAGAGTCGTCTTCCCTGATAAGAGCTACACTGACTGCGATGCTTGAGACGGCTAAATAGAGGAAGAGGGGCTCGTCCATAATTGCTTGTGAAAGGAGGGGGGGATTTGCCATGAACTGCTTCAACTACTGAAAAGCTTCTTCAGATTCAGTTGTCCATTCAAAAGTTTGCCGAAGAACTTTGAAGAATGGTAGGCACTTATCTGTTGCACGGGAAATGAAGCGGTTGAGGGCCGCAACTTGGCCAGTGAGCCTTTGAACCTCCTTAACCGTTTTGGGTGACTGCATTTCAATCAAAGCCTTGATCTTTTCAGGGTTAGCTTCAATGCCGCGTTGACTGACCATAAAACCCAGAAACTTCTCAGATCTCACGCCGAAGGAGCACTTCTCTGAGTTGAGCTTCATTTGGTACTTGCGTAGGGTGGCAAAGGTCTTTCGCAGGTCGGACAGATGATCAATAGAGAGTTTGCTCTTGACTAGCATGTCGTCGACATAGACTTCCATATTCTGACCTATCTGATGATGGAAAATGGCATTGACCAACCGTTGGTAGGTAGCCCCAGCATTCTTCAGTCCGAATGGCATCACGCGGTAGTGGTAGGTACCTCGGTCGGTAATGAAGGATGTATGTTCCCGATCGGACGGGTGCATCAGGATTTGGTTGTACCCAGAGAAAGCATCCATGAAGCTGAGCATTTGATGACCGGCCGTGGCGTTGACCAGCAGATCTATGCGGGGGAGAGGATAGCTGTCTTTGGGACAAGCTCGGTTTAGGTCAGAGTAATCGACACAGAGTCGCCATTTGTCATTGTTCTTGCAGACTAGGACCACGTTTGACAACCATTTAGGGTAATCCACGTTTTTGATGAATTGGGCCTTAAGGAGCTTGTCAACCTCTGTGGCTATAAGTGTATTGCGCTCTGGATGGAAGATGCGCTGCTTTTGGCGGTAAGGTCAGAAATGGGGTTCGATGCTGAGGCGGTGAGTTATGAAAGAGGGGTCAATGCCCGGCATGTCTGAATGGGTCCAGGTAAACACATCATTGTGCTCGATCAGAAGAGCGGTAAGGTCGGCCTTAGCTTGGGGAGATAGTTGGCTGCCGATCTTGGCAGTCTTCATAGGGTTGGTAGGATCGATGGGAACCTCGACGAGCTCCTCAACCGGCTCTCCTCTAACCAGCTCGTCCTCATCTCGGACATCAAGTCCTTTAATGATCATGGCCTTTTTCAGCTTGACTTCCTTGAGTGAGGCGACATAACATTCCCTGGCTACAGTCTGCTCTCCCCTTACTATCCCGACGCCCAGGTTGGTAGGGAACTTTATGGCGAGGTGGTAAGTTGAAGTGATAGCTTGGAAAGCGTTGAGGGCGGTGCAGCCAAGGATGATGTTGTAGGCAAAGGGACAGTCGACCACAAGGAAAGTGACCAACTTGGTAGTCTGCCGCGGGTATTTCGCCGATGGTGAGGGGGAGATCGATGGAGCCGATGGAGGTCACCTGGTCGCCAGTGAAACTGACCAAAGGGGTTTGGAGTGGAGACAGACTTTCCTCCCTAATCTTGAGCTGGAGGAAGCAGTTAAGGAATATGATGTCTGAAGAACTGTCGTTGTCGATAAGAACCTGTCTGACCTTATAGTTAGAGAGGAGGGCAGAAATAACGAGATGGTCATCATGAGGATAACAGATGCCTGTACAGTTGGCATCCGTGAAGGTGATGGGCTCTGTCTACTACTTGGGCTGTTTGGAGGGTCGGTCTACCGTGACAACTGCTCTGTCCGAGCCTTGCCTTATCTTCCTGAGCTCTACCATCTGAGCGGAGTGGAATGGTCCGCCACAAGCAAGGCCGCCTGAAATGACTCGGATTTCACCAACTGGCGGAGGGGGATTACCTGGTGGTCGAGGCTATTGTGGGGGATGATCATGGCCATGGTTAGGTTGGGCTGGCTGCCGAGGTGGGGTACGCCGGCGGTTGTTTTTGAGGGGCTTCGATTCTTTGCCTCTGCTGTGGGCGGGTGTCCGTGAACCGGCTGAGACGCCCTTAACGAATGAGGGTCTCGACCTGATCCTTGAGGTTGATGCGGTCATCAGTGTTGTGGCCATGGTCCTGGTGGAAACGACAATATTTAGGCTGGTCTTTTCGGTTGGAAGGGATCTGTGATGGTAGGGGCCATTTGAGGGGGTAGCCCCGTTGGATCTGGTGGAGGATTTGTTCCATGGGAGAATTAAGGGGCGTGTACCGCTCGAACCAACCGGGCAGTCGGGCTGGTGCCGACCGGTCAGCGCGAGGAGGTTGGTCAGTATAGTGGGGTGTTTGGCTGTTATACTGGATGTTTCTGGGTTCTGAGTCTTTTCTCTTTTCTCTGGGGGTCAGGTTTTTAGATATTGGATCCTGCCGAGCGGCTAGTGAATCTTCGACATTCATGTATTTCTGGGCTTTGGAGAGTAGGGCGGCCCTAGAGGTCGGGGGGTTTTTGGAGAGGGAGAAAAGGAAATCGGACGACCGTAGCCCGGCCATGAAAGCCGTGAGGATGACCTTATCATCGTTTTCTGCTACCTGCAAGGCTTCGGTGTTGAAGCGGGTAACGAAACTGCGCAGTGACTCCCCTTCGGTCTGACGGATGTTGAGGAGTTGGGTTGCAGGGCGGCGTTGGCGCTGGGCTCCAATGAAATGGCTAAGAAAGGAGTCGCTGAGATGCTGGAAAGTGGAGACAGAGTCTGCTAGTAACTGGCTGAACCACAGTCGAGCTGACCCCTTCAGTGTCACAGGGAAAACTTGACACATGATTTCTTCAAGGAAGGCATGGAGGATCATGAGTGTACGGTAAGTCTCCAGATGGTCGACTGGGTCCGTCGTGCCGTCAAAAGAGTCAATGGTGGGCATCTTGAACTTGGCAGGCAGAGGTTTGCCCCGAATGGAGGCAACAAATGGTGAGCTTGCCGTGGTAGAGGGTTTATGCTGAATGTTCTGCATGACCCCTTGGAGCTGGAGCTTCATTGCTCGGAGTTCAGTATCCCAGAGGGGAATGTGGTCACCATGGTCAGTCAATAGGGGCTGGACGCTGTTGGCTTCCCCTTTAGGGGCTGGTGCCACGACCGAAGGGTGTGGGGGTGGAGGTGGTAGATTTATATGCGGGGGGGAGGTTGCAAACCTTCCAAGTTGGATGGATAGGGTTGCGGAACAGTATGGCTCGGGGCTCTTTCTTGGTTGGGTGGGATATCTAGAGGTGGTGGAGGAGGCATCGGAAGGTTTCTTTGGAGTAAAGCATTTATCACGGCCAGGTTTTGTTTGGCCATGCGATTAATGCTGTTGGTAAGCTCAATGATATACTGTGGTGGGTTGTTTGGATTGGGAGGGTCAGTTTGATGGTCGGCAGCATTATGGTGAGAAGCCATGGATCTAGTCGTGACCATACACTTGAATGGGTAAGAGGAAAACGTTGTTAGGACAGGGTCTCCGGCGACAATGAGCACAACTGGCGTCCGGATAAGAACCACTTCCCATAGACGGCGCCAACTGATGATACAGTTTGTCCCAGTGAATGGATCAGACTGGTCCAAGCTCCTCAAGCCCAGGTCCAAATGATCAAGCCCACCTGATAACCTGCAAACAAGTTCAACGGGGAACGGGGTAGTCCCCCAGTGAACCCTTCGACGAGCAAGTTAGGAAGAGAAGTAGAGTGTAGAGGGAGAGGTTAGAGATAGAAAAGCTTAACCTTCTTCTTGTCTTCAACGTTTGCTTATATGCTTTGGTAATCATTTCGCTGTCCCTTCCGACCTGCCCTCCTCGCCGAAAGTCTATGCTGTAGCTTACCTTGATCAGGGTAAGGGGGTCCTGTTCCGGCGGAGAGGTGTTGTCGTAATAAATGCTGTGATGGTCTGCATTAATGGTGATGTGCAGTGGCAATAGCTTTGCAAATCTTTGTCTGCTGATATGGCTCGTCTTTCACCTGCCGTGTGTCTGAATGTCATTGGTTCTTTATGCCATGTTGGACTCCAACTGTTCCGGACCTCACCAGCTGGGTTATGCATTGGGCTTCAAGTGATGGGCTTGGATTGTTCATAGTGATTCGTGGCCTTTATGGGCTTATACACGTCAACATCCATACCTAAGATCACATCAAAGTTTCCAATGCGGAGGGGAATCAAGTCTACGTATAAGGTTTTTCCTTTTAGGGATATAACACAAGATTTGTATACATCAGCACTAAGGGCTGAATTACCAGAATGAAAAAACACAGACAATATACATCCTAAGGGTTCGGGTATTGATGCCAGCTTGGCGGCAAAGTATGGTGCAACAAAAGAATGAGTTGACCCAAAGTCAATGAGAACATAAGCTAAATGACCACAGACAGAAAGTGTACCTGACACAACGTTTTCAGTAACTTCTAGTTTTCCAAGTACCAAGGCAAAAGCCCTTCCTTGGCGTTTTTGGTCCTTCATCGGCGTTTTTGGTCCTTCCTCTCTCCTCCAGGTCCTGCGGGTTTTCTGACTGGGCCAAAGGGGCTTGCTATAGGATTAGTCAGCTTTGGACAGTCCCTCAACAAGTGGCCCACTTGATCGTATTTAAAGCATGCTCCCATGTCTCGATGGCATTGTCCCCAATGAACCTTCCCACAAGTAGGACAAATTGGAATAGTGCCACCTCGGGGATTGGTAGGACCTTGATTTCCTGAATTGGTTGTGCCCGTGTTCACCTTTTTGGGAGGCACAACACCGGATCTTCTATTGTCTCTTTCCCATAATTGATTCTTTTGGCTTGGTTCCCTAGAACGCGAGGGCTTTAATCCCCTTTTCTGCAATGTATGCCCAGTCTACCACTTCTGCATAGGTTGGCAGTTTCAAAACCTTGAGCCTATCTTTAATTTCGGCATCCAATCCTGCTTCGAATTTTCTTACTTTTCGAGTTTCGGTGGGGATGATGTATGTTGCAAACCGAGCGAGTTGTGTGAACTTGCTCTCGTATTTGGCCACCGTCATGATTCCTTACTTTAGATGTATGAATTCTGATGCCTTCTGTTCCTGTAATGAATCTGGGAAGTATTTTTCGTAAAATACTTCCAAGAATCTTGCCCAAGTCATAATTTCTTCTTTCTCCAGAGTGAGAAGCCACCATTCCTGTGCATTATCTTTGAAAGTGAAAGTGGCGAAAGTTACCTTCTGTCTTCGGTGCAGTGTAGGGCGCGAAAAATCTTTCCCATGTCTTTAACCAAAGCGTCTGCTACCATTGGGTCTGGACCGCCAGTAAATGTGATGGGTTTCAGATCCTAGAACTGTTTTATGGTAATCGGTTCTTCTCGCTGTCCTGGCATCCCATTGTTGATGTTAGTCTGCAAGACTTACAAAAAGCTAGTAATTGCTCTTTCCATGATTCTTTCCATCGATTCACTACCACTGATTGATGACTCGCTTCCGTTACCATTATTGGTCATTCTACAAAGTAATAAACGAGGCATTACATCCATAACGCAGTATATATATAAGCGTATATAGCGCAATATATGTATAAAATACCAACTTTACTATTTTTTTACAGTAAATATTACATCTTTGTTTCAAAAGTCAAAATATGTTAGTGTCTCATCCCTGGGGTACACAACAAAACAAAAAACAAAAAAGACAACAAAAAGGATTAGAACACATCATGGTTAGTGTACAAAGTTTTCTTCTACCAAATCTAGAGTGGTGGGTCAAACGGGCTAAACAACCATGGGAAGTAGTGTTGAATAAAAAACTCAAATTCTCATCCTAACTGGACCACACCAAAACACATTCACACTGCCTGGACTGTGAAAATGGGGATGGACTGTATGTATCCCAAAAATGCTCGATTAACAATCCAGCCGGGTGTCTCGATATATGATAGGTCATTACTAAAGTCAACATTTTGAATATTAATAATCTCCAGCAGGTTAGGAACAGTGGTAAAAATGTAGTCCCTGGGGTACACGTTTCCCCTTCTTGCCACAAAATATGGGGGTAAAGGGCCTATGATGTAGTGCGGTCGGTCATATCCTGGAGCAATGCTGAGGACACGAGTGGGTCCGAGAAAGCGTCCACGCGTATAGGCACGACTCTATCTCCATAGTAAATGTGGGACATCAGTAAGATCAATCTATATATAGATTGGCCGACCCATCAATTGGGCAAGGCCTAGATGCAATCCTATAATTATATCCTCTAAATCTCCCAATCCTTTAGGTGAGGCAGGGGCGGGGTGCTCTGCTAAAATCTCATCCAAATTATTGGCCCCAAACTCATCCCAAAATCCCTCATCAAGGCTAATTTCGGACATTCCTACATCACCAGAATAAACGTGAGATTTTACATAAAATTACTAACGTCGCAAGTAAATATTTATTTTTTATTTTATTTTATTATGTTTATCTAGCTATATAGTTTTATTTATAGATTTATTTATAACCTTTCGAACTTTCTGATCAAATTAAAATAGCTTCTTTTTTTTTTTTTGAATGAACCATTGCTCTAATACCACCTTTGTCACGACTCCACCCCAGGGGCTTAGGACTGAAATCGCAACTCACTAATTTATTCTAATTGTGGCAAATTAAATGGCGCAGGCAGAGGCAAATGGAAATCAAAATAATTAAACATAAAATTTACTTTATTTTACTATTTTAATAAGAGAAAATACATCTATAGGACTTTTATTAGTTTATTATTCAGTGATCGGCCCTGAGTAGAAACAAAAGGAAACAAAAATAAAATAAATAAATAAAAAAGAAAAGAAAAACAAAATAATGGTTCAACATCCAATTCTCATACGGGTTTTACTACATGAGGTTATGGGTCTCCTTTACATCTTGTCACCTAAAAGGGTAACAGCTATAAGCACACAACAGAGTGAGAAATATTACGCCAATAGTATAGGGAACACAAAATAACCATGGATAATTAGTTAAGCTAAAACATTTACATAACTTAATTTGAAATAACAATTTATTCAAAGTGGCAGAAACTGAAATACAGAAATCATGTAAATAAATAACCATAACTATGGTATAGAACAGAGGTCACTGAAGTGACAGTTAGAATGGAGATCAATGGATCCATGACAACAAAGGACCACAAAGTAGCCAAACAGAGGCCAATGGTTATTTAAGTCCCCCAAAGCGTGGGACTCCCATGGTGTGTAACGCCCTCAAAATAACAACAATAAACCCATCAGATAAGACATGCATTTACATATAAACTAACCACACTCTTTTATTCATTAGAGTTTCATTACATAAGTATTACATGTTACTATCAAAAACAAAATGCCCTACGGGCTTACAGCTTTCCAAGTTAACACTTGGTTACAACAAAAGAGTACTAACTCGTTTACACATTAAGCCCTAGGCTTGAAGTTACATGTAATACATCAAAAGTTAAGCGACAAAAGTATGTCCGCCACTAGCCTCCCAGCTATGTCCTTGGAGGTGGCATGCTTCCTGCACCTGAAAATGATATTCCCATATAGGGTGAGCCACAGCCCAGTAGAAATACACTAAACCAACCATGGACAATGACTAAAATATTAGCAATTGATAGATGGTCAACACTGATACAATCACATAAATCACATATTTATGTCTTACAACTTATGAGTCTAAGTTACCTTTCATTTTCCCTTTTTCAACAGATAAGCATGCTAGCTCTATCATCATTTCCACAGATATGTATAAAAACTATATCTCACATTCAGATAAGCATAAAAGCTATATCCACATTCTCAACAGATATGTATAACAACAATATCCACAGATAAGCATATAAGTTGTATCCACACTTCACAAAGATAAGCATATAAGCTCTATCTTCACTTCTCTAGACAAGCATATGAGCTGTGTCTACGGAGTTCATCCCCTATCTCCTCCCAATACCTATCCGGTTTAGAGGTACATCCCCTATCTTCCCCTAAACCGCGGAGTACATCCCCTATCTCCTCCTCTACACATAACGTATACAAACACAATGGTTCTATATACAATCACCCAATACATACAAATAATGTATTCTATCAACCGTCAAGTTCCATGACACATTTCATTGATTAGTTTCAGTTTACCTAATCATCATGCATTGTCTACAACAATCACGACTATCCTCCACCGATAGCCCAAAGCAGTTATTTCTAAACAGAAAATAAATGCACAAATGGATATTCAATTAACATTTCATTCCTCATTTCTCACAATTAATTATCTCAATTAATTAAACAATGTAATTAGGCCATTTTTCATAATTACCATTTCAACCCTTAGGTCCCACTTTCATCAATGATTCAACAATCATTCCATTTTTTTTCATGCCAAATATGCATCTAGGTTTATTATGAATAAAACCCCAACTTTTGTAAAATTACACAAAAGTCCCAAACTTTCACAAAATTACCAAACCAAGCCCAACATCTCAAAATACCAAAATTTAAAGACAAAACCCATAGAGAGGAGTAGGATATCCCTACCTCAAATTCGGAGTCCCAAAGGAGAAGACGACAAAACCCAACGTGCTCCAAAACCCGAGATTTTCAGATTAAAATGAAGCCCTCGACGATCAACAACTTTTTTGTAAAGGCCAAAGGTGAGTAAATCACTCCTACTAGATCAAAACCTAGAGAGAAGGTAGAGTCTAGAGTGAGAGGCTCAACAATGGTGATTTTGGAAAAGTAAGAGAGAGAAGAGAAAGTGAAAAAGTGATTTAAAAAGTCACAATTTCGGGACTTAAACCCAGGTCTCCGCTCGAGCGTAAAACACCCCGCTCGAGCGACCACTCACAGACTTCCGCTCGAGCGGCCAACCGCCCGCTCGAGCGCAGAATGCACTCGCCCAGCACTTTTGCAGAACCAGGCCTCCGCTCGAGCTCCCAACCCTACGCTCGAGCGGCCACTCACACAGATCCGCTCGAGCGGCCAACTCCTCGCTCGAGCGGCCAACACTGCACAACAAATACTGGATGGGTGTATTACCCGCTCGAGCGCCAACACCTCCGCTCGAGCGTACAGGCCAAAAATCTGGGCAACTAGTTTTGGTTTCTAAACTCAACCAACCTGAAACAAATCCGCCCAACACATCCTATAACTCAAATACGAAGTAAAAGGATGTAAACAAAATAATAAACAACTACCAACATCCACGGACACATGTCCGGATCACGGTATAACAAGGGTAAACCCGGGATCGCTATAACCTCCCCCCCTTAAAGAATTTCGCCCTCGAAATTTAGCACAAGTTTTCAAAACAAGTTTTCCTTCATTTTAGACAATGTTACAATTTAACATTCAACAATTCGACCCATTACCGGTCATCCCATCCCTTTAACAAGAGACATATCACAATATGTAAACAACATACGTATTTTCAACATGCATCAACATTATGCACTATCTTTCCAATTTCAACAATATATTCAACACATATAGTGTCACATTCAACTTCCATATGAGGCAAGTTCCAAACATACTTCCAATAATCAAAACATTTTCAATGTTTCACAACTTAAGACATATATAAAAGCTCTTAAGTTCAACAAAATGTAAACTTTAAATACAAGATTACATATCAACAAACAAGTCCGGATATTTCTCGCGGACTCCCAACTCACGTTCCCAAGTGGCTTCCTCCACTCCATGATGTTTCCACAAGACTTTCACCAAAGGAATGGTCTTGCCACGCAGGACTTGATCCCGCCTATCCAAGACCCGAACCGGTCTCTCCTCATACGAGGCATCCTCATCTACCTCTAAATCAGTCCAATCCAACACATGTGATGGATCTGGCTCATACTTCCGAAGCATACTCACATGAAACATGTCATGCACTCCGGACAACTGCGGTGGTAAGGCTAATCGATAAGCAACCTCACCAATCCTCTCAAGGATCTCAAAAGGACCAATAAACCGAGGGGATAACTTCCCACTCTTCCCAAATCTCATCAAGCCTCGCCTAGGTGATATCTTCAAAAAGACATGATCACCTACCTCAAACGCCAAAGGCCTCCTCCTACGGTCGGCATAACTCTTTTGTCGACTCTGGGCTGTAACAAGCCTCCTACGGATAAGCTCAACTTTCTCCGTCGTCTCCCTAACTAACTCTGGACCCAACAAAGGTGCATCACCCACCTCGGCCCAACACACTGGAGACCTACACGGTCGGCCATACAAGGCCTCAAACGGTGCCATACCGATGCTAGACTGAAAACTGTTGTTGTAGGCAAACTCTACCAATGGCAAGTGCCTCTCCCACGTCCCACTGCAGTCAAGGACACAACCCCGAAGCATATCTTCAAGGATCTGAATAGTACGCTCGGACTGCCCGTCAGTCTGAGGATGATAAGCCGTACTAAAGGTCAACTTAGTGCCCAAGGCACTCTGTAAACTCTGCCACAACCTAGCAGTAAAACGAGGATCTCTATCTGAGACGATCGTTACTGGGACCCCGTGCAATCTCACTACGTCCCGAATATACAAATCGGCAAGATGATCTACCGAATCTTTCACGCGCATAGGAATAAAGTGCGCCGACTTAGTCAACCGGTCTACAACCACCCAAATAGCATCACTACCCCGCTGAGTCCTCGGAAGACCTACAACGAAGTCCATAGTGACATGCTCCCACTTCCACTCGGCAATAGGCAAGGGTTGCAACAAACCCGCTGGCCTCTGATGCTCGGCCTTCACTTGCTGGCAAGTAAGGCACTTCGATACGAAAACAGCCACATCTCTCTTCATACCCCGCCACCAAAACTGGCGACCCAAATCCTGATACATCTTAGTACCTCCCGGATGCACCGCAAGGCGCGAATGATGAAACTCTCGGAGTACTTCCTCTCGGCAAGACTCCGGTACAAACAAACGGTCTCGGTATCTCACACTCAGGTCGGGATACACCGTCAAACCCTTCTCAACTTTCCCACTGGAGATCTTCTCTCGGAGGGATTCTACCTCAAGGTCACCTCTCTGTGCCTCTAACACTTTAATCACAAGTGTAGGTTATGCAACAACAGAAAACAAGGCCGCAGCCTCAACAGATTCGCCCAGTAGCAAATCAAACTCGCCAAGTGCTCCCAACATCTCCCATTCCCGGATGGCTATACTAGCTACATCACTAATGGTCTTCCTACTAAGGGCATCGGCCACAACATTGGCCTTTCCCGAATGATAATGCAACTCAAAATCATAATCCTCGATGAACTCCATCCACCTCCTCTGCCTCAAATTCAAGTCTCTCTGTGTAAATAGATACTTCAAACTCTTATGATCCGAGAATACCTCGAACCTCTCACCATAAAGGTAGTGCCTCCAGATTTTCAAGGCAAAGATCACTGCTGCTAACTCTAGGTCGTGTGTGGGGTAATTCTTCTCGTGTATTTTCAACTGACGTGAGCCATAAGCTATCACTTTCCCCTCTTGCATCAACACACAACCCAAACCCTCACATGAGGCATCACAATAAACCGCATAACCCAACCCTCTCTCCGGAATAATCAACACCGGAGCGGTGGTCAATCTAACTTTCAATTCTTGGAACGACTTTTCACAAGTCTCACTCCACACAAACTTGACTCCCTTCCGAGTCAGTCTAGTCAACGGTGACGCTAACCTGGAGAAATCTTTCACAAACCGACGGTAATACCCTGCTAATCCCAGAAAACTGCGGATCTCAAACACACTCTTAGGCTGTGCCCAATCCTGCACTGCCTCAACCTTGGATGTATCAACAGACACCCCTTCCCCGGATACCACGTGGCCTAAGAATTTGACTTCCCTCAGCCAGAACTCACACTTTCCAAACTTGGCATACAGCCTATGGGCTCTAAGTAACTCAAGCACCACTCTCAAGTGTGCCTCGTGCTCCTCCTCTGAAGGTGAATAGATAAGAATGTCGTCCACGAAGACGACCACAAATCGGTCTAAGAACTCCCGGAAAACCCGGTTCATCAAGTCCATAAAGACTGCCGGTGCATTGGTAAGCCCAAATGGCATCACCAGAAACTCATAATGGCCATACCGCGTACAGAATGCCGTTTTCGGAATATCCTCTTCCCTGACCCTCAACTGGTGGTAACCCGATCTCAAGTCTATCTTAGAGAAACAACGGGAACCCTTCAATTGGTCAAACAAATCATCTATACGGGGCATAGGATACTTATTCTTAACCGTAGCCCAATTCAACTTCCGGTAGTCAATACACAATCTCAAGGCACCATCTTTCTTTTTAACAAAGAGTGCCGGTGCTCCCCACGGTGAAACACTAGGGCGAACGAAACCCTTATCTAGCAATTCCTGGAGTTGAACTTTCAACTCAACCAACTCTGCTGGAGCAAAACGGTAAGGTGCCATAGAAATCGGCGCCGTGCCGGGCACTAAATCAATAGAGAACTCTATCTCTCGGTGAGGTGGCAAACTAACAAGATCTTCGGGAAAAACATCCGAATACTCACAGACCACCCTCGGCAATACAACCTGGGTCTCACCACTCTCACCACTCTCAAAGCTAGCAAGTAGACTACTAAGCTCACTCCGCCCTCGCGAATCATACCCCGGTGGCAAAACACTACCAACCCGGTCTCCCAAGAAATGGAACCACTCCCCGCTCAAGGTACATAACGTGACCCTCTGGCGGTAGCAATCAATAACAGCCCGGTATGATGATAGCCAGTCCATACCCAAAATAACATCAAAACCCTTCATGGGCATGACAACAAACGGAAAAGGAAGCCTATAGTCGGCGACCTCTATATCACATCCTCTAACACCCCGTTTCAGGATCAACTCACCACCCAAAGGCGATACCACACAAATAGGAGATGCTAACTGTGCTAACTCCAATTCCAAAACCGATGCAAATGCAGCAGATACAAAAGAATGAGATGCACCCGTGTCTATCAACACACTAGCAACTGAGTTGCAAAACAGAAAAGTACCTCTCACTACTGATGGAGCTGGTACTAAATCCTGCGCGGTAACAGCATACACGCGCCCCGTAGGTCCCTGGTCTACCTGCTCACCTCTCGGAGCAAAAGACTGCTGCACAGACTGGGATGACGAAACTCCCGGATTGGCCCTCGAGGCCTGCACAGACTGAGCTGGCTGAAAACCCTGCGTCTGCCTAGAACCAGACGCTCCCGAAGTGGCACTCAACTGTGGGCAAAACCTCTTCATGTGCCCAGGTTGTCCACACTGATAACAAGTCAAGAGCTGCCCCCTGCCCAAACTCTGACTCTGCGGTCTAGCTGAAGAAGAAGCAGCTTTCTGACCCCCACCCTTCTGCGGGCAAACTGAAACCTTGTGACCCAGCTGGCCACACTTGTAACAAGTGAATTCCCCCTGACTGCCTTTCCCCAAGCCTACACTCGGCACTGGAAAGGTCGATCTAGAGACTGCACCCTGAGACTGCTGAGGGTTATAACCTTTCTGTCTCCTGCCATCACTCTGACTATCCTGGCTCCTCTTGGAGCCCCTCTGTTCTTCCTCCTCCTCCTGCATCATAATCTCCATATGAGCAGCGGCATCAACTAGGTGTCTATACTCTCGAATGTAAGACCCACCAACTCTCAACTTGAGGCCCCGCCTCAACTTCCGCTCAAACTCATAGCAACGGCGTTCCTCAGACGCCACCAGTTCCGGTGCAAACCTGGACAGACTGGTAAAAGTAGCCTCAAACTCGGCCACTGACAAGCCCTGCTGTTTAAGCCGGCTAAACTGATCCCTCAGCTTCTCCCTAGCTGCTGCAGACAAAAACCTCTCCTGAAAAGCATTTATAAACGCCTCCCAAGTACTGCCCACACGAGCCTTCTCGTACTTCCACCATTGACCCGCATCTCCCTTCAGCTGGAAGGATGCCAAGGTCACTTTCAGTGCTCTGTCCTCAATGCCAAGCATCTCGAACGTCTTACTCATCTGTTCTAACCACTCATCAGCCTTCAGTGGCTCCTTCGGATCCCCGATAAACTCATCCGGATTAGACCGGAAGAACTCCCTCTTCAAGAAAGAAGGCCCTGTCTCAGCTGCCTGATTCCCAGCTCTAAGAATACCCAAAGCTCCTGCTATCTCTCTGGCCAAGGCACCCATAGCCTGCTGACCTACTGGCTCGGCCACAGTGGCCTGCCCAACCCCCTCCTGTACTGCCGGAATCTCACCAGGTAACGGTACTTCCTGCCTCGCAGGTCTACCACGCCTAGCACCTCTTCCTCGTCCTGACATCCTAATAAAGGCACACAGAACATTAGCACATTCATAAATGTGCCGAAACTAAACACTCACGTCCTAATACATGGACAACTGTAATTCACTCCACATAAGCACATAAACACATAAGCACTTACGAATTTCATTTCCGGATAATGATAGTCCCGAGACGTTACCAGAGTTCCGGTTAGAAATAGCATTGATCAAGTGCTTTTCCAACAAGACTCCCAGAAACTCAAGGATCCAATCAACATCCCAGAAATTAAATCCCATACCCACATAGTCACATAAGCATGTTATCAAATAAGCACATAGCATATGATACTACATCTAAGTCTCTACCAAGCGAGACAAACCCAATGTGACACTAATCACTTCCCACGTACCCAAAGTATTCGAACCCGGTACGCTCTGATACCAAGTTGTAACGCCCTCAAAATAACAACAATAAACCCATCAGATAAGACATGCATTTACATATAAACTAACCACACTCTTTTATTCATTAGAGTTTCATTACATAAGTATTACATGTTACTATCAAAAACAAAATGCCCTACGGGCTTACAGCTTTCCAAGTTAACACTTGGTTACAACAAAAGAGTACTAACTCGTTTACACATTAAGCCCTAGGCTTGAAGTTACATGTAATACATCAAAAGTTAAGCGACAAAAGTATGTCCGCCACTAGCCTCCCAGCTATGTCCTTGGAGGTGGCATGCTTCCTGCACCTGAAAATGATATTCCCATATAGGATGAGCCACAGCCCAGTAGAAATACACTAAACCAACCATGGACAATGACTAAAATATTAGCAATTGATAGATGGTCAACACTGATACAATCACATAAATCACATATTTATGTCTTACAACTTATGAGTCTAAGTTACCTTTCATTTTCCCTTTTTCAACAGATAAGCATGCTAGCTCTATCATCATTTCCACAGATATGTATAAAAACTATATCTCACATTCAGATAAGCATAAAAGCTATATCCACATTCTCAACAGATATGTATAACAACAATATCCACAGATAAGCATATAAGTTGTATCCACACTTCACAAAGATAAGCATATAAGCTCTATCTTCACTTCTCTAGACAAGCATATGAGCTGTGTCTACGGAGTTCATCCCCTATCTCCTCCCAATACCTATCCGGTTTAGAGGTACATCCCCTATCTTCCCCTAAACCGCGGAGTACATCCCCTATCTCCTCCTCTACACATAACGTATACAAACACAATGGTTCTATATACAATCACCCAATACATACAAATAATGTATTCTATCAACCGTCAAGTTCCATGACACATTTCATTGATTAGTTTCAGTTTACCTAATCATCATGCATTGTCTACAACAATCACGACTATCCTCCACCGATAGCCCAAAGCAGTTATTTCTAAACAGAAAATAAATGCACAAATGGATATTCAATTAACATTTCATTCCTCATTTCTCACAATTAATTATCTCAATTAATTAAACAATGTAATTAGGCCATTTTTCATAATTACCATTTCAACCCTTAGGTCCCACTTTCATCAATGATTCAACAATCATTCCATTTTTTTTCATGCCAAATATGCATCTAGGTTTATTATGAATAAAACCCCAACTTTTGTAAAATTACACAAAAGTCCCAAACTTTCACAAAATTACCAAACCAAGCCCAACATCTCAAAATACCAAAATTTAAAGACAAAACCCATAGAGAGGAGTAGGATATCCCTACCTCAAATTCGGAGTCCCAAAGGAGAAGACGACAAAACCCAACGTGCTCCAAAACCCGAGATTTTCAGATTAAAATGAAGCCCTCGACGATCAACAACTTTTTTGTAAAGGCCAAAGGTGAGTAAATCACTCCTACTAGATCAAAACCTAGAGAGAAGGTAGAGTCTAGAGTGAGAGGCTCAACAATGGTGATTTTGGAAAAGTAAGAGAGAGAAGAGAAAGTGAAAAAGTGATTTAAAAAGTCACAATTTCGGGACTTAAACCCAGGTCTCCGCTCGAGCGTAAAACACCCCGCTCGAGCGACCACTCACAGACTTCCGCTCGAGCGGCCAACCGCCCGCTCGAGCGCAGAATGCACTCGCCCAGCACTTTTGCAGAACCAGGCCTCCGCTCGAGCTCCCAACCCTACGCTCGAGCGGCCACTCACACAGATCCGCTCGAGCGGCCAACTCCTCGCTCGAGCGGCCAACACTGCACAACAAATACTGGATGGGTGTATTACCCGCTCGAGCGCCAACACCTCCGCTCGAGCGTACAGGCCAAAAATCTGGGCAACTAGTTTTGGTTTCTAAACTCAACCAACCTGAAACAAATCCGCCCAACACATCCTATAACTCAAATACGAAGTAAAAGGATGTAAACAAAATAATAAACAACTACCAACATCCACGGACACATGTCCGGATCACGGTATAACAAGGGTAAACCCGGGATCGCTATAACCTCCCCCCCTTAAAGAATTTCGCCCTCGAAATTTAGCACAAGTTTTCAAAACAAGTTTTCCTTCATTTTAGACAATGTTACAATTTAACATTCAACAATTCGACCCATTACCGGTCATCCCATCCCTTTAACAAGAGACATATCACAATATGTAAACAACATACGTATTTTCAACATGCA
Source organism: Camellia sinensis (assembly GCF_055761805.1). Taxonomy (NCBI): domain Eukaryota; kingdom Viridiplantae; phylum Streptophyta; class Magnoliopsida; order Ericales; family Theaceae; genus Camellia; species Camellia sinensis. Next base: position 137,146,394 of record NC_138973.1, read on the forward strand.
TCAACATTATGCACTATCTTTCCAATTTCAACAATATATTCAACACATATAGTGTCACATTCAACTTCCATATGAGGCAAGTTCCAAACATACTTCCAATAATCAAAACATTTTCAATGTTTCACAACTTAAGACATATATAAAAGCTCTTAAGTTCAACAAAATGTAAACTTTAAATACAAGATTACATATCAACAAACAAGTCCGGATATTTCTCGCGGACTCCCAACTCACGTTCCCAAGTGGCTTCCTCCACTCCATGATGTTTCCACAAGACTTTCACCAAAGGAATGGTCTTGCCACGCAGGACTTGATCCCGCCTATCCAAGACCCGAACCGGTCTCTCCTCATACGAGGCATCCTCATCTACCTCTAAATCAGTCCAATCCAACACATGTGATGGATCTGGCTCATACTTCCGAAGCATACTCACATGAAACACGTCATGCACTCCGGACAACTGCGGTGGTAAGGCTAATCGATAAGCAACCTCACCAATCCTCTCAAGGATCTCAAAAGGACCAATAAACCGAGGGGATAACTTCCCACTCTTCCCAAATCTCATCAAGCCTCGCCTAGGTGATATCTTCAAAAAGACATGATCACCTACCTCAAACGCCAAAGGCCTCCTCCTACGGTCGGCATAACTCTTTTGTCGACTCTGGGCTGTAACAAGCCTCCTACGGATAAGCTCAACTTTCTCCGTCGTCTCCCTAACTAACTCTGGACCCAACAAAGGTGCATCACCCACCTCGGCCCAACACACTGGAGACCTACACGGTCGGCCATACAAGGCCTCAAACGGTGCCATACCGATGCTAGACTGAAAACTGTTGTTGTAGGCAAACTCTACCAATGGCAAGTGCCTCTCCCACGTCCCACTGCAGTCAAGGACACAACCCCGAAGCATATCTTCAAGGATCTGAATAGTACGCTCGGACTGCCCGTCAGTCTGAGGATGATAAGCCATACTAAAGGTCAACTTAGTGCCCAAGGCACTCTGTAAACTCTGCCACAACCTAGCAGTAAAACGAGGATCTCTATCTGAGACGATCGTTACTGGGACCCCGTGCAATCTCACTACGTCCCGAATATACAAATCGGCAAGATGATCTACCGAATCTTTCACGCGCATAGGAATAAAGTGCGCCGACTTAGTCAACCGGTCTACAACCACCCAAATAGCATCACTACCCCGCTGAGTCCTCGGAAGACCTACAACGAAGTCCATAGTGACATGCTCCCACTTCCACTCGGCAATAGGCAAGGGTTGCAACAAACCCGCTGGCCTCTGATGCTCGGCCTTCACTTGCTGGCAAGTAAGGCACTTCGATACGAAAACAGCCACATCTCTCTTCATACCCCGCCACCAAAACTGGCGACCCAAATCCTGATACATCTTAGTACCTCCCGGATGCACCGCAAGGCGCGAATGATGAAACTCTCGGAGTACTTCCTCTCGGCAAGACTCCGGTACAAACAAACGGTCTCGGTATCTCACACTCAGGTCGGGATACACCGTCAAACCCTTCTCAACTTTCCCACTGGAGATCTTCTCTCGGAGGGATTCTACCTCAAGGTCACCTCTCTGTGCCTCTAACACTTTAATCACAAGTGTAGGTTATGCAACAACAGAAAACAAGGCCGCAGCCTCAACAGATTCGCCCAGTAGCAAATCAAACTCGCCAAGTGCTCCCAACATCTCCCATTCCCGGATGGCTATACTAGCTACATCACTAATGGTCTTCCTACTAAGGGCATCGGCCACAACATTGGCCTTTCCCGAATGATAATGCAACTCAAAATCATAATCCTCGATGAACTCCATCCACCTCCTCTGCCTCAAATTCAAGTCTCTCTGTGTAAATAGATACTTCAAACTCTTATGATCCGAGAATACCTCGAACCTCTCACCATAAAGGTAGTGCCTCCAGATTTTCAAGGCAAAGATCACTGCTGCTAACTCTAGGTCGTGTGTGGGGTAATTCTTCTCGTGTATTTTCAACTGACGTGAGCCATAAGCTATCACTTTCCCCTCTTGCATCAACACACAACCCAAACCCTCACATGAGGCATCACAATAAACCGCATAACCCAACCCTCTCTCCGGAATAATCAACACCGGAGCGGTGGTCAATCTAACTTTCAATTCTTGGAACGACTTTTCACAAGTCTCACTCCACACAAACTTGACTCCCTTCCGAGTCAGTCTAGTCAACGGTGACGCTAACCTGGAGAAATCTTTCACAAACCGACGGTAATACCCTGCTAATCCCAGAAAACTGCGGATCTCAAACACACTCTTAGGCTGTGCCCAATCCTGCACTGCCTCAACCTTGGATGTATCAACAGACACCCCTTCCCCGGATACCACGTGGCCTAAGAATTTGACTTCCCTCAGCCAGAACTCACACTTTCCAAACTTGGCATACAGCCTATGGGCTCTAAGTAACTCAAGCACCACTCTCAAGTGTGCCTCGTGCTCCTCCTCTGAAGGTGAATAGATAAGAATGTCGTCCACGAAGACGACCACAAATCGGTCTAAGAACTCCCGGAAAACCCGGTTCATCAAGTCCATAAAGACTGCCGGTGCATTGGTAAGCCCAAATGGCATCACCAGAAACTCATAATGGCCATACCGCGTACAGAATGCCGTTTTCGGAATATCCTCTTCCCTGACCCTCAACTGGTGGTAACCCGATCTCAAGTCTATCTTAGAGAAACAACGGGAACCCTTCAATTGGTCAAACAAATCATCTATACGGGGCATAGGATACTTATTCTTAACCGTAGCCCAATTCAACTTCCGGTAGTCAATACACAATCTCAAGGCACCATCTTTCTTTTTAACAAAGAGTGCCGGTGCTCCCCACGGTGAAACACTAGGGCGAACGAAACCCTTATCTAGCAATTCCTGGAGTTGAACTTTCAACTCAACCAACTCTGCTGGAGCAAAACGGTAAGGTGCCATAGAAATCGGCGCCGTGCCGGGCACTAAATCAATAGAGAACTCTATCTCTCGGTGAGGTGGCAAACTAACAAGATCTTCGGGAAAAACATCCGAATACTCACAGACCACCCTCGGCAATACAACCTGGGTCTCACCACTCTCACCACTCTCAAAGCTAGCAAGTAGACTACTAAGCTCACTCCGCCCTCGCGAATCATACCCCGGTGGCAAAACACTACCAACCCGGTCTCCCAAGAAATGGAACCACTCCCCGCTCAAGGTACATAACGTGACCCTCTGGCGGTAGCAATCAATAACAGCCCGGTATGATGATAGCCAGTCCATACCCAAAATAACATCAAAACCCTTCATGGGCATGACAACAAACGGAAAAGGAAGCCTATAGTCGGCGACCTCTATATCACATCCTCTAACACCCCGTTTCAGGATCAACTCACCACCCAAAGGCGATACCACACAAATAGGAGATGCTAACTGTGCTAACTCCAATTCCAAAACCGATGCAAATGCAGCAGATACAAAAGAATGAGATGCACCCGTGTCTATCAACACACTAGCAACTGAGTTGCAAAACAGAAAAGTACCTCTCACTACTGATGGAGCTGGTACTAAATCCTGCGCGGTAACAGCATACACGCGCCCCGTAGGTCCCTGGTCTACCTGCTCACCTCTCGGAGCAAAAGACTGCTGCACAGACTGGGATGACGAAACTCCCGGATTGGCCCTCGAGGCCTGCACAGACTGAGCTGGCTGAAAACCCTGCGTCTGCCTAGAACCAGACGCTCCCGAAGTGGCACTCAACTGTGGGCAAAACCTCTTCATGTGCCCAGGTTGTCCACACTGATAACAAGTCAAGAGCTGCCCCCTGCCCAAACTCTGACTCTGCGGTCTAGCTGAAGAAGAAGCAGCTTTCTGACCCCCACCCTTCTGCGGGCAAACTGAAACCTTGTGACCCAGCTGGCCACACTTGTAACAAGTGAATTCCCCCTGACTGCCTTTCCCCAAGCCTACACTCGGCACTGGAAAGGTCGATCTAGAGACTGCACCCTGAGACTGCTGAGGGTTATAACCTTTCTGTCTCCTGCCATCACTCTGACTATCCTGGCTCCTCTTGGAGCCCCTCTGTTCTTCCTCCTCCTCCTGCATCATAATCTCCATATGAGCAGCGGCATCAACTAGGTGTCTATACTCTCGAATGTAAGACCCACCAACTCTCAACTTGAGGCCCCGCCTCAACTTCCGCTCAAACTCATAGCAACGGCGTTCCTCAGACGCCACCAGTTCCGGTGCAAACCTGGACAGACTGGTAAAAGTAGCCTCAAACTCGGCCACTGACAAGCCCTGCTGTTTAAGCCGGCTAAACTGATCCCTCAGCTTCTCCCTAGCTGCTGCAGACAAAAACCTCTCCTGAAAAGCATTTATAAACGCCTCCCAAGTACTGCCCACACGAGCCTTCTCGTACTTCCACCATTGACCCGCATCTCCCTTCAGCTGGAAGGATGCCAAGGTCACTTTCAGTGCTCTGTCCTCAATGCCAAGCATCTCGAACGTCTTACTCATCTGTTCTAACCACTCATCAGCCTTCAGTGGCTCCTTCGGATCCCCGATAAACTCATCCGGATTAGACCGGAAGAACTCCCTCTTCAAGAAAGAAGGCCCTGTCTCAGCTGCCTGATTCCCAGCTCTAAGAATACCCAAAGCTCCTGCTATCTCTCTGGCCAAGGCACCCATAGCCTGCTGACCTACTGGCTCGGCCACAGTGGCCTGCCCAACCCCCTCCTGTACTGCCGGAATCTCACCAGGTAACGGTACTTCCTGCCTCGCAGGTCTACCACGCCTAGCACCTCTTCCTCGTCCTGACATCCTAATAAAGGCACACAGAACATTAGCACATTCATAAATGTGCCGAAACTAAACACTCACGTCCTAATACATGGACAACTGTAATTCACTCCACATAAGCACATAAACACATAAGCACTTACGAATTTCATTTCCGGATAATGATAGTCCCGAGACGTTACCAGAGTTCCGGTTAGAAATAGCATTGATCAAGTGCTTTTCCAACAAGACTCCCAGAAACTCAAGGATCCAATCAACATCCCAGAAATTAAATCCCATACCCACATAGTCACATAAGCATGTTATCAAATAAGCACATAGCATATGATACTACATCTAAGTCTCTACCAAGCGAGACAAACCCAATGTGACACTAATCACTTCCCACGTACCCAAAGTATTCGAACCCGGTACGCTCTGATACCAAGTTGTAACGCCCTCAAAATAACAACAATAAACCCATCAGATAAGACATGCATTTACATATAAACTAACCACACTCTTTTATTCATTAGAGTTTCATTACATAAGTATTACATGTTACTATCAAAAACAAAATGCCCTACGGGCTTACAGCTTTCCAAGTTAACACTTGGTTACAACAAAAGAGTACTAACTCGTTTACACATTAAGCCCTAGGCTTGAAGTTACATGTAATACATCAAAAGTTAAGCGACAAAAGTATGTCCGCCACTAGCCTCCCAGCTATGTCCTTGGAGGTGGCATGCTTCCTGCACCTGAAAATGATATTCCCATATAGGGTGAGCCACAGCCCAGTAGAAATACACTAAACCAACCATGGACAATGACTAAAATATTAGCAATTGATAGATGGTCAACACTGATACAATCACATAAATCACATATTTATGTCTTACAACTTATGAGTCTAAGTTACCTTTCATTTTCCCTTTTTCAACAGATAAGCATGCTAGCTCTATCATCATTTTCCACAGATATGTATAAAAACTATATCTCACATTCAGATAAGCATAAAAGCTATATCCACATTCTCAACAGATATGTATAACAACAATATCCACAGATAAGCATATAAGCTGTATCCACACTTCACAAAGATAAGCATATAAGCTCTATCTTCACTTCTCTAGACAAGCATATGAGCTGTGTCTACGGAGTTCATCCCCTATCTCCTCCCAATACCTATCTGGTTTAGAGGTACATCCCCTATCTTCCCCTAAACCGCGGAGTACATCCCCTATCTCCTCCTCTACACATAACGTATACAAACACAATGGTTCTATATACAATCACCCAATACATACAAATAATGTATTCTATCAACCGTCAAGTTCCATGACACATTTCATTGATTAGTTTCAGTTTACCTAATCATCATGCATTGTCTACAACAATCACGACTATCCTCCACCGATAGCCCAAAGCAGTTATTTCTAAACAGAAAATAAATGCACAAATGGATATTCAATTAACATTTCATTCCTCATTTCTCACAATTAATTATCTCAATTAATTAAACAATGTAATTAGACCATTTTCCATAATTACCATTTCAACCCTTAGGTCCCACTTTCATCAATGATTCAACAATCATTCCATTTTTTTTCATGCCAAATATGCATCTAGGTTTATTATGAATAAAACCCCAACTTTTGTAAAATTACACAAAAGTCCCAAACTTTCACAAAATTACCAAACCAAGCCCAACATCTCAAAATACCAAAATTTAAAGACAAAACCCATAGAGAGGAGTAGGATATCCCTACCTCAAATTCGGAGTCCCAAAGGAGAAGACGACAAAACCCAACGTGCTCCAAAACCTGAGATTTTCAGATTAAAATGAAGCCCTCGACGATCAACAACTTTTTTGTAAAGGCCAAAGGTGAGTAAATCACTCCTACTAGATCAAAACCTAGAGAGAAGGTAGAGTCTAGAGTGAGAGGCTCAACAATGGTGATTTTCGAAAAGTAAGAGAGAGAAGAGAAAGTGAAAAAGTGATTTAAAAAGTCACAATTTCGGGACTTAAACCCAGGTCTCCGCTCGAGCGTAAAACACCCCGCTCGAGCGACCACTCACAGACTTCCGCTCGAGCGGCCAACCGCCCGCTCGAGCGCAGAATGCACTCGCCCAGCACTTTTGCAGAACCAGGCCTCCGCTCGAGCTCCCAACCCTACGCTCGAGCGGCCACTCACACAGATCCGCTCGAGCGGCCAACTCCTCGCTCGAGCGGCCAACACTGCACAACAAATACTGGATGGGTGTATTACCCGCTCGAGCGCCAACACCTCCGCTCGAACGTACAGGCCAAAAATCTGGGCAACTAGTTTTGGTTTCTAAACTCAACCAACCTGAAACAAATCCGCCCAACACATCCTATAACTCAAATACGAAGTAAAAGGATGTAAACAAAATAATAAACAACTACCAACATCCACGGACACATGTCCGGATCACGGTATAACAAGTGTAAACCCGGGATCGCTATATGGTGATACTTACAAAACATAATTATTTATAAGGTCATTGTCAAATACTTTCTAAAACTTAAAAAAATATATCCATGGGTTTCATTTTAAACAAGTAGGGTTCAGAAAATAACCCACGTAATTGAAATATTAATATAATTTATAAAACATAACTTATATAAAATAAATTATGGGAAACCAAAACATACGTAAAATATATTATGGTGACTCAAGGTATAATATAATTCACCTTAATATTGACTCTTAGCCTTACTTTCTACTATCACAACCTTCTCTAGTGTCTTGCGTACCTCTCTTTTTTTTTCCCCTTGTGTTCTTGCGCAACTCCTCCCTATTTATAGGAAGGCAAATATATCACCAAGCCAACATGTGGCACAGCTCAAATCCCCTCCTCCCTAGATTTGATCATAAATCACCATAGATTTATGCTTATCTTAATGAATATTTGTGATAATTACACTTTGGCCCAGTTCTCTAACATAACTATATAAACAAATTAATCCCTAATTAAATTACACTTTATCGCATACTAACAGAAAATTAATTATTTATTTTACTACCACACGCACTATTATTATTATTATGATTGGTTGTAGTATTAATTAAATATTTAGGGCGTCACATAGATAGTGGAGCTAAGGCACACAACACAATGAGAAAACTTGTGCAAGTCTCAAGCGATGAAAGCTATTGTGAGCTCTGCTCCACGAGACCACCAAATCGGAAGAGGGGTCTTCAACCATTTTGAATGTCTTGCTTAGAAATGAAGGCGAACCCACATCGTGAAGCCCCTCCATAGGCCACAGCGACAGAGGATGAGAAGCGCTTTCAAATGGAGAAATGGACGGGTATCCATCCTTGACCCATCTCCGGTGGATATTTAAATTATACCACCTACCTGACCCGACGGGTAGGAACATGGGGTAAACCCATATATTTCGGATTGGGTCTCCATGGATACCCATTAGGTAGGGTATCCATTGCCATTCCTAACCAATATTGCTAGTACTAATTTAGATGATGATTTTTTTTGTAATTATATAGAAAAACTTAGTCAGTAATAAAATATGAATATCTTGTTTTTAAATATATTAAAAATGTACCCGTGAGATTTGTTTAAAATATGAATTATCCCTATAATACTAGAAATTACAACCACAACATAAATAACTACTCTCTTATGCAGTAATAAAATTATCAAAATTATTCACTGAAATATATTTCTTATATCATTAAAAACTGTTGATTGACTTAATTATTTATTTATTAATATTTTAATTTAAAATATTAAGATGTATAAAATATATATAAATGCTTCATTTAAATTTTAGTGCCTAAAATTTGTAAAAAAGTTAAGTCGACTGTGCTCTCATAAAAGATAGTACACAAGTAATCAACTTAAATAATTTTTTTCATACAAATTTTTTATATTTTAACATTTGACCCGTGCCCATAAACCATGTGATGAAAAAACAAATTAAAAACGGGATTTTGTAGAGTTATTTTCTTGGAAAACATTATAATATGCACCCATTTAGAGGTGCATATTACCACAAAAATAAAATAAAATAAAATAATTTTACCACAAAATTTTGCAACATCAACCACAATATGCACAATCTTGCTACAAATTGGTGTAATAAAAAGGGGGATTTGGTCAAAGCCCCCTCATAATAAAACTTTAATGCATTAAGGATAAGCACAAAATGTTTTTCTTCAAAAGTCCAACATGTACCACTATTACCAAAATATTAAACTTTAAAATAATATAATTTTTGATTTAGATGTTGGTTTTAATAAAATTTGTAATTTAGAATTCTCTCATTAAGATCTATCAAATAAGATCAATGTTGACTATGAAATTCTTAAAACAAATAAATAAATAAATTATTATTGCCGTCGAAATTGATACAAACAGTAACATGTTACTCTGTCTCACACTAACATGTTACTTTGGTAATATTGTCCAAGAAAAAAAAAAGAAAAATAAAATAAATTTACTTTGTCCTTACTCAATTATGCGCCTCCACCTCAGAGGGTTTATGAAACAAAATAAATTGGACTATCATTTTCACCAAACAAGGGTCCAATTGAGGGATTTTGGCTAAATTTTCCTTTTAAAAAATGTCATAACTAAGTCACAAATTTTTGCACCATCAATCACCAAATTTTGAACATTTTATTATATTAATTTTTTGCGAAGTTACATACTTTGTAGTTGATGTTACGAATTTTGGTGATAAAATTGCGCATTTTATGGCAGAACACACATTTTGTTTTAAAGCTATACCATAGCATTTCTTCATTTTCTTTAAAAGTGATTTTAGAGTAATTATTTGTATAGGTGTTATATTCTCAGCTTTTAACTATTGAACCTTGAGTTTTTGTAAAATTAAATATTACTCATCCAAAAAAAAAAAAAAAATCATGGCACATGGTTATTACCCCTAAAAAGAAAAATGAAAAAGTGAAGTTTCACATTTATTACAAACTAAATTCGCAGTTTTAGATTTTGTCAATTTAAACTTTATATCAGTTGACTAAAAAGATGAGCGCCTATAAAGTTTACATCATTATGGTTATATCACAAATCTTAAAAAATATATTTATAATTTATTCAAATTAAAAACAAAATCCAAATATCTTGTGCAACTAGCCCGTGCCTTGCACAAGCATGCTTTACTAGTATATATATATATATATGTAAACCTCATTATAATATTATTTTTCTACAAAATATCTATATAATAAGGCACAAAGCTTTTTGAAAAATGTATCATAATGTATGTGAGATACATTTTGATCCAATGGCTGAGATCAATTCCAAATATATATCAATGGTTGAGATCAATGGTTTATATCAAAATGTATCAAAGGTTTCCCGCCCAACACATTTCTGTCTCCCCCATACCCTCTGTCTCCCCCATACCCTTTGTCTTCTTCCCATTCCTACTCTCTGATGAGATGTGAAGCTTGACAGAAAAATACTACTGCACTCTTAACTGCTGGAGAGAACCACATACGAAATTGATTTGAGAAGGTTGGAGAGAAGCACATGTCAACATTTTATTGAATTCAAACAGAGGTGGGTTGAATTCAAATTCTAACAGAGGTGGGTTGGAGAGAAGCAGGTTGGAGAGAAGCACATACTTTTGCACAGTTATTGAACTCAAAATCATAAGTTATTGAATCCATATATGCTGGGTTCTTAACTGCTGGGTCCAATTCTTATATGCACAGTTATGTTTTGGGTTCCTTTCCTTTCCTCTCTTATGTTTCGGGTTCCTTTCCTTTCCTCTCTTATATGCACAGTCAATCGATTCATATATGCTTTCTCTCATTTTTATTCTCTCATTTTTGTTCTTCTTCTTGAATTTTTTTTTTCCCTCAGCTTTTGCCTTCATCAGAGCTTACCGTTGTTCACTCTGGCTCCAAGTGAAACAGGAACTTCAAACAGAGGTGGAAATGATTAACTCGGCTGCTCGGTAATGTGAAACAAAATGACTACTCCAATGATTAACATACACTTAATGATACATGCTGGTTTTGCCGACTCCAGAGTACTCCAAAAAATGAAACCAATCTGATGCTTGATGATGATCAAGCGTAGAAAAATGACTACTCCAAAAATGTCTCTCGGCTGATTAACTTGGTTGATTTTTCTATGCTTGATGATGCTTGATGATGATATACTCCAAATAAATTTTTCTATGCTTGATGATGCTTGATGCCAATTGAAACCAATGATGATGATATACTCCAAAAATGACTACTCCAAATAAATTTTAATATACAAAATCCGAATTTGTGCTTTGCTCAGTTCTATTCTGTGCTTTGCTCTTTCTCTCAGTTCTGTGCTTTGCTCTTTCTCTCTCACTCTCTTTCTTCATGACAATTGAGTATTTAAGGAGAGAGAGCGAAGAACAAAAAGGCATAATACAACTAGAGTTTACAAGGGTTTCATTTTCCTGGAGTTTACAATACAAGAGTTTACAAGAGTTTCATTTTTCTGGAAATGTTTACAAGAGTTTCATTTTTTCTGGTAATTATACAAGAGTTTACTGCAACTGGAGTTTACAAGAGTTTCATTCTTTTGCTGGAAATGTTTCGGTGTGTAGTCGGTGACACAATACAACTAGAGTTTACAAGAGTTTCATTTTTCATTGTAATTATACAGGAGTTTCCTGATCAATCATGTTTCATATGGATTCATTTCAGGATTTTTCTGCACGTATCTGACCAGGATTTTTCTTTGGGTATCTTTTTAATGATTTCAATTATTTCCTTTTATAGTAGATTGGTTAATCTGATGCTTAATAGGATACAATTTATATTTAAATACTCAAGTCTGGAGTAAATTTGATCATTAAAGTATTTAAATACTTTTAGGATACAATTTAAAATTTATAGGATACAATTTTCTATCATAAAATATATTTATGATCATTAATAGGATACAATTTATAGGATACAATTTTCTATCATACAATATATCATAAAATTTATACTTGAGATTTTAAAATTTTCTACAAACAGAGGTGTTAGAGGTTGGCAGCGATGCAGTGTGAGAGAACAGAGGTGTTAAAATACTTGACACCTCTCCTTTCCTTTCTACAATTTGTTCTCTCTTTTTCCCTCTGTTCCCTTTGTTCTCTCATTAATAGGATACAATTTACAATTTATAGGATACAAAATAGGATACAATAATATATTTAAATTTTTTTTATATTTTGATCATTAAAAGATAGGACTCCACCATTTCGTTTCATTTACTCCAGACTTGAGATTATAGTAGATTGGTTAATCTGATGCTTTAGTTTATGATTAAGAAAATATTGATTAAGAATATTTTCTTAGTTGATTAAGAACTTCAAACAGAGGTGTTAGAGGTTGAAAAACATATTTTGAAAAACATGATGATGTTTACCGCTGTGACTTTCTATTTTGAAAATGGTCCCCTCGCAGAATGGTGTTAGAGGTTGAAAAATATGACATATTTGGCACAATGACATCTGGAAAAATGTGAGTTGAAAAACATATTTGGCACATAGTATTTTAATGATTAAGAATAGCATTTTAAGAAAATATGATTAAGAAAATATTTATACCAGCATATAAAATACTATGAAGTTCCCCTTGCCATTAACATTACGGTGTGAATAATAAACTCAAATAAAATATTTTAATCTTAATAAACTGATGATATATGCTGGTATATCAGTAATGTTTATGACCTGCAACAATATAGCTAAGTAGGGGTATATCAGCATATGAATCTGAATGTGAATAATATTTACTGAGTTGACAGTGTGAATAATAAACTCAAATAAAATATTTTCTTATCATCAATGTAAAATATTCACCTTAACATCATATATCATCAATGTAAAATATTTATACTTAATGACTGCCAGCATATATCATCCAGAGTGAAGTTCCCCTTGCACCCAATGACTACTCAGTAAAATATTTATACTTAATGACTACTTAGTAAAATATATTTATGATAGAAATATATTAAATTCTTATAATATATTTTTAATGAGTAAAAATGTATGTTATTTTAAGTATGAATGTTCATTTATTTTATGTAACGCCCTCAAATAAACTCATTATATATACATCATTGACAGGCAATATTAAAAGAAAACAATTCATTATCTCATTCATCAGAGTATTGTTAAATAAAAACATTACATGTAATACCAAATTAAATGCCCTACGGGCTTACATTTTTCCAAGCCAACACTTGGACACAAAACATGAGTTCTAACTCAAATACAAATAAAGCCCTAGGCTTGATTATATATCAAATAAAAACAAATAACTAAAGATGGTCTTCAGAATCCAAAAGTTAAATCCTTCCAAGCTAAGTCCTTGGAGGTTGCTTATCACCTGAACCTGAAAATGATGTTCCCATAAAGGGTGAGCCACAGCCCAGTAGAAAAATACTAAACCAAATATAAGCATTGAATAAAGCATTAGCATTCAATAGATGGTTAACCAAGATAATCAATTACATCATTTTACAGTCTCATGACAATATTGTCTAAGATACGTTTTACTTTCCAACTTTATCAATATGGCTCAGAACCTGGCCAAACTTACAACAGTGAACTATATATATTATATTCACATTCTTCCAATGTCAACAAACAGATGAGACTCAGGCTCAAATCAAACACTTCATACTTCCAGTTTGATACACATTTTAGTGCTGTATCAAATAAAACACTTCAATATAAATAAGCACACATAAAAGTGATGCTAATGGAGTCCATCCCCTATCTCCTCCCAAACAAAATCCGGTTTAGAGGTCCATCCCCTATCTTCCCCTAGACCGTGGAGTACATCCCCTATCTCCTCCCACACAAAACAATATATGCAAATGCAATGCTCAATCAATACACGTATTTTCTGTATTAATGCAATAGTCAAAATTAATGACTTAACCAATGTGATTAGTTTCAGTTATTCCTAATCCACATGCAATGTCTACAACAAACACGACTATCCTCCACCGATAGCCCAAAACAGTTATTTCTAGACTGGAAATAAATATATCAACAATTCAATAAGCGAGTGATTTTAATTATCCAACTACACCATTTAATCAATGAATTCCTCAATTTCATGCATTTAACCAATTTCCCCAATTTCCTTAAATTAATTATACAAATTAATTTATTAATACCACTAGGGTTTTTCCCAAAATTACCAAAGTACCCCCAACATATCAAAATACCAAAACTTAGGACAAAACTTATAGGATGGAGTAGGAAATCCCTACCTTGAAGCGAAGAATTCGAATGGAGAAGATGACGAAAACCAAAGTGCTCCAAACCCAGGATTGTTCAGATCAAACGGAAGCCCTCGACCCACTCTATCTTTTTAACAAAGGACTTAGGGTAGAAATACACTCTAAGTAGCTCAAACCTAAGAGAGAAGGTGTGTAGGGAGAGGGAGAAGACGGTTCTAGGGTTTTAAAATCAAAAAGGAGATGAAAAATCATCCAAAAAGTCAGATCTCGAATTTTTATACCAGTCGCCCCGCTCGAGCGTGGAAACCCCCGCTCGAGCGCCACTCACAGACTCCCGCTCGAGCGGCCAAACTCCCGCTCGAGCGGCGAATGCACACTCCCAGAAGTTTTTGCAGACAGGTCCCCGCTCGAGCGCCCAAATCCCCGCTCGAGCGTCACTCACGATTTCTCGCTCGAGCGTCCAATCCCCCGCTCGAGCGGCCAACACTACACAGGACATACTGGATGGGTGTATTCCCCGCTCGAGCGTCCAAACCCCCGCTCGAGCGGACAAGCAAAAATCTGGGCAACTAGACTTGGTTCCTAAGCTCAACCAACCTGCACCAAATCTTCCCAACACAACCCAAGACTCAAAATAAGAAAATGATGAATGACAACAACAATTATACAATGACGGAATCTACGGAACCTAAGTCCGGATACAATAATCAAATGGGAAAAGACCGGGGTCGCTATATTTTATTTACTTAGTTTCACATGGTTGCGAAATTTCATTTATATATATAAGTATGAATGTTCATTTATTTAAGTATGAATGTTCATTTATTTTATGCACTTAGTTTCACATGGCTCCATGTATCTCCTTGCACCCAACAATATCACTTATTTTTTAATTGAAATCAAGAACTTGAACTTGAAACAGGAACTTTGCTCGGCTGCTCGGTTAGTTAATCAGGAACTTGGAGCCATAAAAAATAAAAAGCTCGGCTGCTCGGTTAGTTTATTGCTTTGGTAACGTTTGGCTGCAGCTTCTGTTTTTGTTTTGCTTTGATATTGAGCCAACTGTGTTTTCAAAGAATTCTGCTCAATGTGTTTACTGAGAAGAATTTTAATTGTCCACTGTTTTCAAAGAATTCTGTTTTCAAAGAATTCTGCTCAATTAGAAGAATTCTGCACAATGTGTTTTCAAAGCAGAATTTCTTATCACCAAAATCACCAAATTCTGCTCAATTTGTTTACTGTCAACTGTTTATCACCAAAATCATAAATTTTGGTTCCGCCAAAAATTCTGCTCAATGGATTTTTTAAATTAGTTTGGTGTTATACACTTGAAAATTGGTTTCAAAAAAGGTTATTGACACATATTTGAAGACATGTTATTGAACTACTTGATGTTATTGAAGACATTTTTCTAATTATTGAACTACTTGATATTTGAAGACATTTTTTAAATTAGTTATATGGGTAATTATGATTTATTATTTCTTTTTTTGGAAAATATATTAACTTTATTATTTTTTAAAATTTATTTTAAGTTTTATATTTTGAATTCAATCATACAATTTGCTATTTTATTTTCTAAAACAAAATACTTATATATACACATACACTATATGGGATTCTTTTTAACTTGATATCCTAAATAAGTACAAAAGTTGCCTACCCCTTTAAATCACCACTGCAATGTTGGACACTAGAGATCCCACAACAATAAAATTGAATGAAACTTTTGTGACAACCATGCCACTCATATATCTATATTTATTACACAAAAAAATTTAAAAAATTGTATATAAAATTAGGTAGGAAATTAATGAAGTGGTGCAGCACGAGAGAGCATACTTCAATTCAGTGGTTTGACCTTTTGCTTGGTTTAGTTCAACCTCTTGAATGTGTTCAACACTCCAAAAAGAAAAAAAGAAAAAAAAAAAAAAAAAAAAAAAAAAAAAGTTGTGGAGAATCCAAGCCCCCTTTTGGCTTTAGAGATGATTTTTTTATGACTCAAAATTATTGGTTTCAGATATCATATTCAAAAGAAACTTGATGATATATTTTACTGAGTGCTTTGATTTTTCTATGTTTATTATTTAAAATGAAATTTAGTGCTCTCAAAAAAAATAGATGATCTTCACAAATCATGTGAATCTGTGAATCTAAGTGCCTTGGATTTTTTAATATTAGGTGCATTATATAAAAAGATTCTGTATATACAAATTGTGCATAAATTCAATTTTAAAAAATTTGGTTTGTTTGTTTACTTAATTATCAACAAAGAAATTATTAGGTGTTTACAATTTTTTTTAGGGTTTACTTAATCATCAACTAAGAAATTATGCTGTCAGGGTTTACAATTTTTTTTTTACTTGCTCTTATATTTTGATTTGCAGTATTGGTGAACATTAAAAATCTTATATGTTTATTTCTTAATTTGCATTAACATTAGGGAGAGTTGTTATTTATTTGAGTTTTGTAGAGCATGTAATACAAGCAAAAATGTTACAAGTTATTTAAGGAAAAAAAAATAATATATTTTTAATCTTAAAATTATTTACATCGTGCCTTCTGTCAATTTTGATTAAACATCGTGCCTTCTCTCATAACTATTAAACATTGAGGAAATGTGTCTCTCATCACCAAATTTCTGTCAATTTTTAATCAGAATTATTGTCAATTTTTTTAATAAAAAAAAACATTAAACAGAAATTGGTTTGCTATTAAAAAAAAAAAAAGGTTATACACATTGTGTTTACTGTCAACTGTGTATAATAGTTGGTCTGTGAATTATTTAAAAAACATCATGTCAACCAAATTTCTATCAATTTTGATTAAACATTAACCAGAACTATTGTGAACCAAATTTCTCTCAGAACTATTAAACATTGAGGAAATGTCTCTCATCACCAAATTTCTGTCAATTTTTAATCAGAATTATTGTCAATTTTTTTAATCAAAAAAAACATTAAGCAGAAATTATTTTTTCATCAAAGAATTACTGTCAATTATTTGAACTATTAAGCACAAATTTGGTCCTTACACATAAGGTTGGTCTCAAAATTATTTGGCTATTATACACAAGAAAAACGTAATAGATCCAAAATTTTCACTAAATCAAGGATGAACAAAATTTTTTACCAAATCTCCAATAATAATACTTTTAATCTTTTCTGATAAAATTTTAAAATAGAGTATGGATAGGAGATGGTTTTCTTTCATAAAAAATAGTATAGATAGGAGATGGTTTTTAGGATAAGTTTGGAATTTTTTTGAAAAGATTTGAAGAAGACCATGAGAGTAAGGATTGGAGTATTCGTATCAGATCAAACTTTTAATCAAATTTTTACTCAAATTTGATGAACAGAGAGAGAGAGAGAGAGTAAGTTAAGTAATTTACTAATCATAACCATCATGGTTTGGTTGTCCTGACTCCTTTACTTAGTGAGGCATAGTCGGGCGTCTTCATCGTAGTTATGTGATGATATCCTTTGATGTAATATGAGCTTCTATTCTCCCTTTTATTTATTTATTCCTTCCAAAATAAAAACCTAGGCTTAGGCGCCCATAGGATTGTTTGACAAAAAGGCATTATTCATTTCTATTCAACTTACTAAACCATCAAGCGCATCACTAATCACTGGAATGCTCAGTTGAAGAACTCTACATGCTCAATTTTATTTTTCAAAAATAGATGCAATCAACCATGATTTAGTCACCCTTTTCATGAAAGAACATTTCATTTAGTGGGTCACACATGTATGCAAGATATAGAGAGAGACATCACTACGATATACTTTTACACAAAAATTGTACCATTCAAACGTAGTATATTTGTTGTGTGATTCTAAAAAAAAGGGACTGTTTTTTTCATTTTTTTTTTTTTGAATATCTACAGTTCCTAATTAAAAGAAAAATTTGAAAGACTTGGCATTTTAACATTTATGTGTAATACGGCAAGAGAGTTTATGTTTTTTTTTTTTTTTTTTTGTACAGATGATAAATATTTTTATCAATTTTTTTGAATATTTTTTTATAAATATTTTAGTTCTCTATGTTGTACAGATGATAAATATTTTTCATAATTTTTTTTTAATATCTAGAGCCCCTAATTAAAAGAAAAATTTCAAAGACTTGGCATTTTAACATTTATGTGTAATATGGCAAGAGAGTTTATGTTTTCTTTTTTCTTTTTTTGGCACCTTTTTAAAGGAGTATAGTATTCTATGTTGTATTTCAAAAAAATCTGGTGAATGTATATATGTGTACATTACTTTAGTTGTCTTTATGAAAAAAAATGTATTAAACTTACAAGTATTTAACTTAACCCAACTATTTAACATTATTTGTTTTGCTTTGAATCAAATTCACCAAGTATTTAACTTAACCCACAAAAATGTATTCAACATTTTATTATAAAAAAATAAAAATAAAAATTGTACCATTCAAATATAATATATTTGTTGTGTAATTCTAAAAAGAAATGGACTATTTTTTTTTTCAATTTTTTCATTTTTTTGAATATCTAGAGTTCCTAATTGAAAGAAAAATTTGAAACACTTGGCATTTTAACATTTCTGTGTAATATGGCAAGAGAGTATTTTTTTTTTTTTTTTTTTGAGGGAGTATAGTATTCTATGTTGTATTTCAAAAAATTCTGGTTAATGTATATATGTGTGTGTATTACTTTAGTTGTCTTCATGAAAAAAAATGTATTAAACTTACAAGTATTTAACTTAACACAAGTATTTAACATAATCCGTTATAGATATCCTACAAGTATTTAACTTCACCAAGTATTTAAGTTAACCCAAAAAAATGTATTTAACATTTTGTTATAAAAAAAAAAAAATTGTACCATTCAAATGTAGTATATTTGTTGTGTGATTCTAAAAAGAAAGTGATTGTTTTTTTTTCATTTAATTTTTTTTTTTTGAAAGACTTGGCATTTTAACATTTATGTGTAATATGGCAAGAGATTTATGTTCCTATTTTTTTTCACATTTTTAAGGGAGTATAATATTATATGTTGCATTTCAAAAATTCAGGTAAATGCATATGTGTGTATTATTTTAGTTGCTTGATGAAATAATTATTCATTATTGCTTATAAAATGGCTTTCTTATGTGGTGAATTTTTTTTTTTTGGCATAAATTTATGTTTGGACTTTCCAAATCATAAATGGTGAACATCAAAATATTTATGATTATAATGGGTTTTAATTTTGGTTTTAATTTCATCTCTATAAAATTGAAGTCAGTTAAGAAAGAGAAAAGTTCAAATTCGGACAATTATTGTGCTCGAGTTTTAATTTATCATTTTAATTTTAATGTGATTGTTAAAAAACATCTATTCTAAATGCTGGGTTGACTCAGAAAATGTGAGTTTGATTATGGGTTTCGCAAAGAATGTAGAGAGACAGAGGGGGAGAGGGAAGGGACTGTTTGTTTGGAGCTATTTAAAAAGAAAGTAAGGGTGATTTATTTAGTTGATCTTCCTACAACAAAAAAATTAAACTAACACTCAGAAAAATTTATTTAACATTTTATTTGCTGTGTAATATATTTATTTAGTTGTACCATTCAAATGTAATATTTATTTGCTGTGTGATTCTAATGTACAGATGATAAATATTTTTCATTTAATTATTTTTTGAATATCTAGAGTTCCTAATTAAAAGAAAAATATGAAAGACTTGGCATTTTAACATTTATGTGTAATATGGCAAGAAAGTTTATTTATTTTTATTTTTAAAGGGAATATAATATTCTATGTTGTATTTCAAAAATTCTGGTCAATCCTTATGTGTGTGTGTATTACTTTAGTTGTTTTCATGAAAAAAAATGTATTAAACTTACAAGTATTTAACTTAACGCAAGTATTTAACATAATCCGTTTTGTTTTTAATCAAATTCACCGAGTATTTAACATTTTGTTATAAAAATTAAAAAAAAAATTGTACCATTCTAAACAGAGAAGGCACGTGCCTCTGATATCTGTTGACCTTTTTCTTTTTCTTAGAAGTTTATATTTTTATTTATTTCTTTTCCTCTTGATTGTAACCCGTTAAGTATTTTCTATTCCTGGTAGTTATTTATTTAAATAAAATTTTGAATTTTATTATGCGAATTTTAAATAACATTTCATTTAAATAACATTTCATTTTAAATGTTATTTGAATTTTATTTAAATAACATTTCATTTCCAATTTTTTGCTAATTGCTAATTTTATTATTGCTAATTTTTTGTTTCTTTGTGTCTAAAATTATATAACCAAACATTTTTAGGTTGAAGTACAACAGTTATAAACAATATCACTATTTTTGGTCAAGTAAGTTTTTTTTCTTCTTTTTTCTCTTCATATAAATTTAAGTACCTCTCTTATAAATTTAAGTACAACAGTTATGGACAATATCACTATTCTAATTATTTTTTTTCCTCATACTTTATAGGTGGATGGGGACTTACACCGAACCGTAATATCACCTCCCTTTACTAATTTTCTTATTTATGTGTATAAAGTTTTATTTATCACTCTAAAATTTTTGTATGTATAGATTCAATTTCTTCAAGAAAGAAATGTTAATGTTGTTATTCACGATGAGCGTGACCTTAATACTATTCGCATTCATGAGGTAAGCCTAAAAGTCGCTTCAACATTGGACATGTATTTTCTTATCATTTTAAAAATAATTTATAAATATATTCTACTTATTTTTTACAGGCAAAGGCAAAGGAAAAAGACAAGGTAATATCAAAGGAAACAAAAAAAGTTATTCCTTATGGCAAAGGAAAGGAAAATGCACATCCCATGGTATGGTTTCTCAACAATTTTTAAAAGTTTCTTTTTCGAATATTATATAGATTTTTTTAGGAATTGCATACTGTCATATACTATTTTTTATGTACATTTTTCAAAAGTTTCTTTTTCAAAAATTTATTCAATTCTTTTTATTGAATGTGAAATGTTTTTCTGAAGCATGTTAAAGTAAGCATTTGTACAACATGCCAATGCATTTGTATAAACATTAATTTAAATTTTTAATATGTTTGTCTATTTGTATGATAAAAATATGTTGCATTTGTACAATATGTTGCATCTACAACATAGCATAATAAAAATAAAATAGAAGAAAACGAAAAACGAAAATAAGAAGAAAGAACAATTATGTGATGAAAAGGAAACTACATAATATAATTTTTTTTAATTTTTATTTTTCTTATAAGAAGTTCTTAAGGAAAGAAGAAAAAGACAAAAATGCATTTTAATACAACAGAAACAACAAGAAGAGAGAAAAGGAAAGTACAAGACATTACATGCTAATATTCACATTTTACGTATCCAATGATTTAATATTTACCTTTTCAACGTACATTTTGTAAAGAGATGTGTAGTGTCTTAAAACCAATAAGTGCGTTCATAGTGAGTTTGCAGTTTTGTGTTTTCAAATTATTTTTCCCTTCCTTTTTAAATTTCATAAATACATGCATTGGTTCTTATATGACTAACAACTTAACCGAGTGAAGAGGAAAAGTTAGTTAAAAGGAAGAAAAATTACATGAGGAAAGGGAAGCAAGTTAGTTAATCTTCACATTTTATGCACATTCTTATATAATATTCTCATTTTAGGCACACAATGATAATGTGTTATCAAAAGCTGCATTGGCCCAACGTGCACGACGAGAACGTGAAAAAAATCAAAAGCCATGTTCTGCATACCAATTGGGACAACGCCTGCGACGAGAACGAGAAAGAAAAAGATCGAAGGAATGTATTAACCCAAGACAACCTTCTTTAACACCAAATTGGTAAAAAGAAAAAGAATTTTTTACCCAAGACAATTTTGAATTTTTTACTCTTACTATTACCACTTTATTATATAGATTTTAATTTGTTCACAATCTATTTCTGTAGGCCTCCTCCTACAACTCCATGTAGAAATGTTGGTGTCATAGCGATCCCGGGTTTACCCTTGTTGAACAGTGATCTGGACATGTGTCCGTGGATGTTGGTAGTTGATTATTATCTTGTTTACATCATTTTTACTTCGTATTTGAGTTATAGGATGTGTTGGGCAGGTTTGTTATGGGTTGGTTGAGTTTAGAAACCAAAACTAGTTGCCCAGATTTTGGCCTGTCCGCTCGAGGGGGTCTTCTTGCGCTCGAGCGGGGATTACACACTTCCAGTATTTCGTGTCTCTGCAAAACTTCTGCAGATGTGATTTTTGCGCTCGAGCGGGTTTGTTTACGCTCGAGCGGTGGCGCTCGAGCGGGTCGGTGGGCGCTCGAGCGGGTAGTACTTCCAGAGTATAAGTTCTGGGAGGGGAAAATCCACGCTCGAGCGGACTGGTTTTCGCGCTCGAGCGGAAGTGCTTTATTCTTGTGTCTTGGCGCTCGAGCGGGCCTTATTACGCTCGAGCGTGTCCAGATTTTTGTTCTTGGTGCTCGAGCGTCGTGTTCTCCGCTCGAGCGGGTCATGCGTATATGAGTTATCCGCTGGGTGATTTCAAATCACTTTTTGCTTTTCTTTCTCTCTCCTACTTTTTCTAAAAGCCATTTTGAGAGCTCCTCTCTCTAAAATCTTGTCTTCTCTCTAGATTTTGATCTAGCTAGGGTGAGTTCCTCACCTTCGGCCTTTGTAAAAGTCGTGTTGATCGTCGAGGGCGTCGTTTTCATCCGAGAATCTTGGTCTTTGGAGCATTTTGATTTTGGTCTTCATCTCCTTTG
This sequence comes from Camellia sinensis, assembly GCF_055761805.1. Classification (NCBI taxonomy): domain Eukaryota; kingdom Viridiplantae; phylum Streptophyta; class Magnoliopsida; order Ericales; family Theaceae; genus Camellia; species Camellia sinensis. The sequence goes on from NC_138973.1 coordinate 137,169,153, forward strand.
GAGCTCAAACTTTGAGGTAGGGATATCCTACTCCTCTCTATGGATTTTGTCTTTAAATTTTGGTATTTTGAGATGTTGGGGTTGGTTTGGTAATTTTGTGAAAGTTTGGGGCTTTTGTGTTATTTTACAAAAGTTGGGGTTTTATTTATAATAAACCTAGAAGCATGTTTGGTGTAGAGAAATGGAATAAATGTTGAATCATTGATGAAAATGGGACCTAAGGGTTGGGTTGGTAATTATGGAAAATGACCTAATTACATTGTTTGATTAATTGAGATAATTAATTGTGAGAAATGAGGAAATGAAATGGAATTGTTGAGATTGGGAATGTATGGGAAAAAGGGGTGTAGTTGAATTATTTATCACTCACCGAATTGAAATGTTGATTGAATATCCATTTGTGCATTTATTTTCTGTTTAGAAATAATTGCTTTGGGCTATCGGTGGAGGATAGTCGTGATTGTTGTAGACAATGCATGATGATTAGGCAAACGGAAACTAATCAATGGAATGTGTCATGGGATTTGACGGTTGATAGAATACATTAACTGTATGTATTGAGTGATTGTATATAGAACCAATGTGTTTGTATACGTTATGTGTAGAGGAGGAGATGGGGGATGTACTCCGCGGTTTAGGGGAAGATGGGGGATGTACCTCTAAACCGGATAGTGTTGGGAGGAGATAGGGGATGAACTCCGTAGATACAGCTCATATGCTTGTCTAGAGAAGTGAAGATAGAGCTTATATGCTTATCTTTGTGAAGTGTGGATATAACTTATATGCTTATCTGTGAATGTGGGATATTGTTGTTATACATATCTGTTGAGAATGTGGATATAGCTTATATGCTTATCTGTGAATGTGGGATATAGTTTTTATACATATCTGTTAAGAGGATGATAGAGCTAATATGCTTATTTGTTGAAAAAGGGAAAATGAAAAGTAACTTGGACTCATAAGTCGTATGACATAAATATGTAATTTATGGGAATGTATCAGTGTTGGCCATCTATCAATTGCTAATCTTTTAGTCATTGTTCATGGTTGGTTTAGTGTATTTCTACTGGGCTGTGGCTCACCCTATATGGGAATATCATTTTCAGGTACAGGTAGCATGCCACCTCCAAGGACGTAGATTGGGAGGCTAGAGGCGGACATACTTTTGTCGTTTTATTTTTGATGTATTACATGTAAATTCAAGCCAAGGGCTAAATATGTAAATGAGTTAGTACTCTTTTGTTGTAACCAAGTGTTAACTTGGAAAGCTGTAAGCCCGTAGGGCATTTTGCTTTTGTTGTTAACATGTAATGCTTTTGTAATGAAACTCTGATGAATGTAAGGTTGTGGGACTTTTATATATCCATGCATATTTATTTGATGGGTTTAATGTAGTTTTTTTTTAGGGCGTTATAGGTGTGGTCATCCGTGATGAGCACGACCTTAATGTTATCCGTGTTCGTGCGGTAAGTACAAAATCAAGTCAAACATTGTATGTATTTTATTTATATAAGATTATATAAGATTTTTTTTAATCTTTTCAATATTTTATTTATATTTGTTAGGCAAAAGATAAAGAAAAGGTCAACCCAATGTCTAAAGGAAAAGAAAAGATGGCTCCTTCCGGCAAGAGAATGACAAATGCATGTCAAGTGGTATATATTCTTTTTTGAAAATATGATGCAAAACTAATCAAAATTTTGATAGTTAAAATATATGAGTGTGTAAAATGAATTTATTGTTTTATGTTGTTTTTGTAGAATGATTGTAATATGTTTTCCTGTAACTTGCTATTATTTGTATGTATTTTTTAAATTTATTTATTCTTATTTTGCATGGATACATGTGCATTTATAATGTACTATCCATAAGTTGCTACTTATATAAAGAGAATAGGAAAAAAGAAACGAAGAAATAAAGAAAAAATATATAAAGAAAGGAGAAACTAAATAAGATAGGTTTTTAATTCTTATTTAATATATAAAATAGAAAACAAAGAAAGGGAAAGGGAAAGTGAAGAAATAAGAAGATAGAAAGGGAAGAAATAAGAAATAAAGAAATAAAGATAACACTATTAAAGGTATAAAACAAATAAAATATAAAACAAAATTAAGAGAAAGGGAAGAAATAAGAAGATAGTTTCATTTTAAACACAAAATATTCACATATTTTGCTTTAATGATAAAATATTTTCTTTTTAGGCACAAAATGATAATATAATATCAAAAGCTGCATTGGCCCAACGGGCACGGCGAGAGCGTGAAAAAATTGAATTTCAATGCTTGCAACGAGAGCAAGAGGGATTAGAAGAATGTGTTCAAATAAGACAACGTTCTTTAACACCAATTCGTCGCGATCGCACTCACTTGGAGTGGGAAACAATAACTGAAGATTCTCAGTCGGCACAAAAACGAACAATGGTTACCTATCATCAGACATGTTCGTTTTCTATGCCAAGCACATCTTCAAATTCACAAAGGAATCAGTAAATTACTGTGTCTACTCCTATAAATCGATTTCTTCAAGCACATCTTCAGATTCTCACATCTTCAATACATACTTTTACTCATACCGTTTTGTTTTACAGAATTTTATTTATACACAAATATTTGTAGGTCTACTCCTATAAATCGATTTCTTCAACAAGATCTATGTACTGATGATGAATTAGAAGATCTACCTACGAGTATATCAATTGGCGCCCGGGCACACAAAGATTCTTGCCGCCATTATCTTGGCAAGATGGATGTATTATGTCCTTATTGTTCAGCCTTACATTGGATGGATGAAAAATTGACAAAATCATCTATAAAGCGTCCCTTATTCGGAACTTGCTATTTGGAAGGGAAGATTAGGCTACCTTTACTTATTACACCCCCTCCACCACTTCAGGCATTGTATGATGGGAATAATGATCAATCAAAATCCTTTCGAAGTTATACTCGAGTGTACAATGCAACCAATGCTTTTACGAGTCTTGGTGCTACATTGGATCCTAGAGTACTCAGTGGAAGGGGCCCTACATCATTCACAATTCATGGGGAATTGCGACATCGAATAGGATCACTACAACCACAACCAAGGCAGGATGCGAGTTATGCTCAGCTGTATATCTATGACCCTTATTCAGCTTTAGAAATTCGTAATCGTAGAAATCCTAACTTGAGAAGGGATGTTCTCAAAACTATTCAGGATAGTTTGTTGCAAGTCAATGCATTTGTAGATAAATATAGCCAGGCTCATGCCATTTTACATCAATTAGACTCGGCAAGACACAATCTACCTGCTCATCTTCATTACAGTTCAACAACTGATCGACGTCGGTATAACCTACCAACTACAGATGAGATTGCAATTGTAATACCAGGTGATGGAACAGAGGTAAATGGAATGAGAGATATTATTTTACATTTCCGAGGAAATAATGAGTTGATGCAAATTAATGAATGTCACCCAGCATACTTGCCATTACATTATGTTCTATTATTTTCATATGGTGAGCTTAGATGGGAACCTGAGTTGAAATTGTGGAATGTTCAGTATGATCGACCTTCAATTGATCGACTTACTCAAATGAATTTTTATAGTTATCGTTTGTTTGAACGACCCATAGAGTATTCAACAATTTTGAGAGGTGGGAAACTATTTCAAGAGTTTTTGGTAGATGCTTGGGCTGCAACTGAGCAAAATCGATTGACATACTACAAGCTTAATCAAGGGAAACTTCGGGCTGAGCTTTACCAAGAGTTGTCAGATATGGATCCAGATTATGTGCGACCTGGACAAATTGGTCAAAGGTTTGTTTTGCCATCTTCATTTACTGGTAGTCCTAGACATATGTTTGAAATCTTTCAAGATTCAATGGCTATCACACGATACAACCAACACCCAAATATTTTTCTTACCATGACTGCAAATCCCAATTGGCCAGAAATTACTTCAGCATTATTACCATATCAAAAACCTATTGATCGTCCTGATTTAATTGCCCGTGTTTTTGAGTTAAAGAGAAAATGTTTGATGAAGGAGATAGAAACAAATAAAGTGTTTGGAAATAAAGTTGCACATGTTTTTACAATTGAATTTCAAAAACGAGGCCTCCCTCATATGCATGCACTTTTATTTCTCAAGGGTCCAGACAAAATTCGGACATGTGCTCAAGTAGACAAATTGGTGTATGCAGAATTTCCAGACCCAAAAGACGATCCAATGCTTTTTGAAACTATCAAATGTTGTATGGTACATAGACCATGTGGTGCTCGAAATCCGCAAGCACCATATATGGAAAATGGTAGATGCACTAAGAGATACCCTCGAGTTTTCACAGAAACAACAACTATAGATCAAGATGGATACCCTATCTATCGTCGTCGCAATAATGGTCAAGTACATATTGTAAGAGGGCAAGAAGTTGATAACAGGGATGTCGTACCATACAATGCATATCTTTCAAAACTTTTCAACTGTCATATAAATGTGGAAGTTTGTGCCGGAATGAGATGTGTCAAGTATATACATAAGTACATTTATAAGGGTTATGATCGTACAACGATGGTGTTAGGAATGATAAATGAGATTCAACAATATCTCGATGCAAGGTATATTGGACCTCCAGAAGCTGCTTGGCGAATATTTGGTCATCCTTTGCATGCAGAGATGCCAACAGTTGTACGATTGGCACTTCATTTACCTGGAATGCATCGTGTTGTTTTTAACCCAGAAGAGTCATTACAAACTGTAGACGTCCTCGAACGCCCCGGGAGGGTTAAGTCCCGTTCTGTTCATTTGGGGTCACTACAGCTCGGACTCTTAAAATGTCACGGTTCCTAATCTGAACCAAAGAGTCCAAATCCGGCAAATCGTTTTGAGAAACTGATTTTTTTTGAAAAAGTAGTGCCAAATATGGACTGCTTTGCCAGATACAGAGTCGCCACCTAAATATTTTATTTTGGGAAATTTAGGAAACCCTGACTCGGTGCCAAAAGGCCACGTGTCCGTCATCACCAAAGTTGCCTCGGCTCGGGAACTTGGGTACGATTGGGGAAGGTCACTTCGTGAGCACCCCCGCTCGCCCGGTCATAGACCGGCCTCTACTAACCATGATATCAATTTTTGAAAATATTGTATGTTCTTATTCCGGTTATTAGCCTAGGTTACTATGTGATGCTCACAGCATACAAGTATAGACTGGATCGCCTGAATTGGAACAAAACATTTCATGCTTGTTTTTTGAAAATGGTTTGCTACCTGCAGGTAGGCTTGAAACATTTGATGATTCATTCCAATTCAGATAACCCAACCTTCACCCACAGGCATTCAGGCAGGTATATCAGATAAGCACATAGCCTCATGGTAAGCATGCTATTCATGGCAGCACTCACACGCATGCAAGGATGCTAAAGCATAAAGCTTACCGAGTACTCCAAGCCAAAATAGGAATTCATTAGAAATCATGCATGAAACCTAATTGTACAGAAATGCCTAATGCAACACATACAAAATGCAATTATAGCAGGCTCGGCTATTCTAAGATGATATATGAAATGCTACAGCTATCATGTATTCAATTTGGAATTGAAAGTACAATGCAGTTAGTATGATGCGCCGAGCCCGGTGCATGCAAAACTGATGAATGAATGCAAACATGCTGTCATACTGTATGCTAATTGAAATATGCCCTAATCTAACCATCATAAGCTGGTAAATAAAAGGGAAGAAAGACATGGGGTTGGAAGACATACATCACACTCACGCACACTTATTACAGTTGTGCCCTCACTCGGAGGGTCCGAATAAATAATACAGTCCGAATATTACAGTCCCGAATAAAAGAATATTACAGTCCAAAATATTACAGAATCCTAATTAATTAATGAATTAACTAAGAAAGCAAATAAAACTGGCGTGCAAGCCAGGGACTGCCTTGCTTCTGACGGATGATGCATGTCCGGATTGTCTTGCGCGGAAATCCACCGGAATGCCCCAATTAGCCTCTGTTTACACCTGTTCTTGAAATGCGTGCCAAGCCCCAAAAAGTTGCTGATTCTTCGTTTTGCTGCAACAGAGAGCAGGAAAGGGGCACAGCAATGTATTTGCACAGATATATGCATGTCTCGATCCTCGTGCCACCAATCATGCATACCGAGGCATGATGGCCGAGGAGTCGAAATGCACAATTTAATATAGGATGAATGCACATGAAACTACAGCTAAAACCTAACTCCATCATGGATAATCCGGAGTGTCGGTGACTGGGAAATTGAGACACATTCCGTCACTCGGAGTACGAAATGTAACTCGTTTCCTGTGCCCGGGCTAACTCCTATTCCGGACACGATGCAATATGCATGATATGCGTGAGGTGCAACTAAGATACAATCCTAACATACTCAATGCTATGGAATGACATGCCTCGAAATACGTGCACACGGGCACGCAAACCGAGACAATGATAGAATGTAATCTAAGATACAACCTAGTATGTATTATGCTATGAAAATGAGGTGTCTCGAAATGCGTGCACACGGACACGCAAACCGAGACAATGGCAGAATGCGATGAAATGAGGTGCCTCGAAACGCGTGCACACGGGCACGCAAACTGAGGAAATGACAGAATGCGATGAAAATGAGGTGCCTCAAAATGCGTGCACACGAGCACGTAAACCGAGGCAATGGCAGAATGCTATGAAATGACATGGAAACATGATATGGGCTTATACCAACATGAGTGAGCCTCAGCCACACTCACATAGGATGCCGGTGAATGAAAATGGGGTGCCTCGAAATGCGTGCACACGGGCACGCAAACCGAGGCAATGACGGAATGCGATGAAATGACATGGGAACATGATATGGGCCTATACCAACATGAGTGAGCCTCAGCCACACTCACATAGGATGCCGGTGAATGAAAATGGGGTGCCTCGAAATGCGTGCACACGGGCACGCAAACCGAGGCAATGACGGAATGCGATGAAATGACATGGAAACATGATATGGGCTTATACCAACATGAGTGAGCCTCAGCCACACTCACATAGGATGCCGGTGAATGAAAATGGGGTGCCTCGAAATGCGTGCACACGGGCACGCAAACCGAGGCAATGACGGAATGCGATGAAATGACATGGAAACATGATATGGGCTTATACCAACATGAGTGAGCCTCAGCCACACTCACATAGGATGCCGGTGAATGAAAATGGGGTGCCTCGAAATGCGTGCACACGGGCACGCAAACCGAGGCAATGACGGAATGCGATGAAATGACATGGAAATAGCATATTGGCTTATACCAACATGAGTGAGCCTCAGCCACACTCACATAGGATGCCGGCGGATAAAAAAATGAGGTGCCTCGAAATGCGTGCACACGGGCACGCAAACCGAGGCGATGACGGAATGCAATGAAATGACATGGAAATGATAGCAATCATTCTAATGGAATTTCAGCATTAAAATATGGGGGAAAACAGTCCCGAAATGAGGCGAAATGACATGAAATGCATGGAATTATCCCGAAATGCGAATTTAGGCACCCGAAATGACCTATAGCTAGACAGTCCCAAAAAAGGCACTTTCACAGTTATAAACATGGCCAAACAGCAAGCATAGGTATGGCAAAAATGGCATGCAAGAATAGGGGCCGAAAGAGGGGTAATGAAGTAAGTGATACAAGAAAAACCCAAACTGAAAATTTTCCTTCTACAACACTGAAGAGGGACCAAAAATATGAATATTTACAGTATATGGAAGCCTCAAAATCAGTATACAAACATGCTAAAAAATGAGCACAAGATTGGGGCTCAAAAGGTGCTATAACATGAAGTATACAAAATAATCACCAAACAGCCAAAGACCCTTAATAAAACATGTATAATGGACCAAAATAAGCACTTTTACAGAACTGTAAAATGGCCAAAAACAAAAGCATGGTAGGCTACCTAAACATGCAAGAATGGGGAATAAAAGAGGGATATAACATGAAGTGACCTATGGAGGCCCCAAACCATGAAAGGACCTAAATGAAACATGAATAATGGACCAAAATAAGCACTTTTCCAGAACTGTAAAATGGCCAAAAACAAAAGCATGGTAGGCTGCCATTGCATGCAAGAATGGGGAAGAAAAGAGGAGTATAAAGGTAGGTACAACATGGAAGTCCCAAATGGTGTTGAGCCCTTCTTCAATGTTGAAGAGGGGCTCAAAATAAGCCTAATATCAGTTTACAACATGCTCGAAAACAGATTTCTCATGGGTCAAAAATAGCATGCAAAACTATGACATACAAGAGGATCAAAGAAGCAAGTGTGTCATGGAGGGCTCAAACAGGGTTGAGCCCTTAATGAAAAGTGAAGATGAGCTCAAAAGAGGACCCTTTTCAGTTTGGGCCGGAGCTTGAAACAAAAAGCAAGTGAGGCTTACAAATAGATCAAGAAAAAGGGTCAAAATGAAGAAAAGGTTACTCACCCTTGAAGACTCAAACTTTTGTTGCTTCTTGGATGGATTTGCAGCTTCTTTGGCCTTTGAGAAACCTTCCTTGTTGCTGGAAATCAGGTGGTGGTGGTAGAGCTTGGTGGTGTAGAAGGAATGATGGTTAGGGACTTAGAGATTTTTCAAGAAATGAGAGGTATAGAAATGGAGTTATGTATGGAGGCTTGAAGAAGAGTTTTTCTAACCCCAAAATACTACAAGGCTTGCTTGCTATATAGGCCAACAAGGGGGTGTAAAGGTGGGGGAAAAGGAGAGTAATATTCCCCCAGGAAATATCCCCCAGATAAAGATCTTTTCTGGGGGATAAAGCCTCACAGCTGTAAAGGGAACAGTGCAAGGAATACGGCCGGCCTGGTACTTTTGTTGCAGGTGGCCGGCCGGCCACACCCCCTAGCCGGCCGGCTAGGGGTCAAAAGGTTCAATGAGATTTTCTGGCCGGCCACCAACTGGTGGTGTTCTCCTATGTGTGTACAACACAACCATGTGGTTAAAATTCCAAGAAAGTGGGTCCAAGGGGTTCAACATTGGCTTGGAAAGAGGGGTTCAAAAGGGTCAATTTGAATTACTGGCCGGCCATGAACTTTTAGGGTCCTCTCATGTGTGTACATCACAAATATGTGGTTCAAAGTTCAAGAAAAAGGGTCCAAGGGGTTCAACATTAGCCCGGAAGGAGGGGGTCAAAAGGGTCAAGTTGAATTACTGGCCGGCCATGAACTTTTAGGGTCCTCTCATGTGTGTACATCACAAATATGTGGTTCAAAGTTCAAGAAAATGGGCCCAAGATGTTCAACATTAGCCCGGAAGTGCGAAAAACGGGCGCCGGAGGGCGTCGGAGGATGTATAACTGGTTGCTGCAACAATTGCTGGCCTCTCACCCTTCAGTGACCTCTCCGGTGATAAAACAGAGGTACCTGCCAAAAATGAACGAAAACCGTTGCAAAACGAATGCTCGGGGACCAAAACACGCAGTTCGGGGTCCCGAAAATGGGCTGTTAAGCACCGAAAGTGGCATTCGGCCATGAAGTGGGCTTCTCAGCCCCCAGTGTCCCTCAAAAGGGATCAAATAAGATGTATGCCAAAAATTAGAGCAAACGGAGATGGTTAGGCGGTCCCGAACCGAGGCACACGGCCTGACGGCTCCGAAAACCGGAAACCGGACTCCGAAATGGGCAAAATGGCCTACGGCCACCAAATGTAGCCTACGGCCACTGAGAGATGGTCTACAGGACCTCTCCCTCCCCTCAGGAAAAGAAACAGAGAAAACCGAGCCTGGTTCGCAAACCGAGACAAGGCATAGAAGAGGGTTCGGAAGTCCGGAGGCAGGGCTCACGGCCGCGACTCTAAAGCTTCTGAACGAGCACATTATGCAACATCACCAAGCGCTCAATCGGTGACGTCTGAGTCTTAAGGTCGGTCAAAAATGGGGTGTCTACACAAACGATTCAATCTAGAGCTGGTCAACAAATGTCAACTCTTACTGGCTTCTTTGCATATTGTGCTGCCAGTGAAGATGAATGTCCATTCACTTATCAAGAATTTCCACAACATTTTGTCTGGCTCAAGTCAGAAAAGAGATGGAAATCAAGAGAAAGGGGATATGCAATTGGTAGAATGTACTTTGCTAGCCCTAATTGTGGTGAAAGATTTTATCTACGTTTGTTACTAACCGTTGTCAAAGGACCAAAGTCATTTCAGTCTTTACGCACAGTCGATAATGTTGTGCATGATACATTTAAATTAGCATGTATTGCAAGGGGGCTTTTAGAAGATGATGAAGAATGGATACAATGCTTGAAAGAGGCTGTAGTCATAAAAACTGGATATCAATTGAGAAGATTGTTTAGTATTATTCTTACCTAGTGCTCTCCACTAAATCCATATGCATTATGGAATCAATTTTCAACGCATATATGTGATGATCTTGCACATAAGATTTGTACATTGTTTGTCATTTCTAAACCAACTGAGGCTCAAATTGAAGATTATGGTCTCCATCTTTTGAATCAAATGCTTCATGAATCAGGCAAAAGTTTAATTGACTTCCCACCCATGCCACAACCTACTGCAAATTGGAGTGCAGTAGTTGGTAATCGATTGATAGTTGAACATCAACAACTGCAGAGTGAGGCAGAACATGCAGATCCACAAATTACTATTAATTGTCTCAATAATGGACAGCAGAATGCTTATAATACAATCACTTCTTCAGTTTTTCAAAATAAAGGAACTGTTTTCTTTCTGAATGGGGGTGCAGGAACAGGGAAAACATTTCTATACAATACGATTGCATTAAAATGTCGTAGCCTTGGGCATATCGTTGTTGCTGTGGCTTCATCTGGAATTGCATCACTGTTACTGGTAGGAGGTCGCACTGCACATTCAACATTTTCCATTCCGTTAGATGTCTTGGAAAATTCACTTTGTGGGTTTAGCAAACAATCATTACAAGCTGAGTTTTTTAGAGAAACAAAACTCATAATTTGGGATGAAGTTCCTATGCAACATAGACATTGTGTTGAGGCGGTTGATCGTACATTGAGGGACATTTGTGATAGTGAAAATCCATTTGGGGGTATTACTGTTGTTCTTGGAGGAGACTTTCGACAAATCTTACCAGTTATACCCAAAGGAGTTCGTGAGCAAATTGTGAATGCATCATTAAGACACTCTGTTCTATGGAAGCATATATATATCTTGACTTTGGATTTGAATATGCGCTTGAATCATGACGGCCATGAAAATGCTAATTTTGCAAATTTCTTGATGGAGGTAACACTACTTTAACCTGTATTATATAGATTTTAAATTAATAAATTGTGTTTACACTTACTCTTTTATTGATTTCACTTTTTTTTAGATTGGGACCAATCCTCAAGAAATCGTTAACCTTCCATCAACAATACACAAATGTCAAGATTTGAATGAATTACTCTCTACAGTTTATCCACAATTGAATATGATAGAGACGTCAACCCCAACATTTTTAACTGAACGCACAATTCTGTTTGCGCGTAACGATGATGTCAGTGACATTAATACTACTGCGTTGAATATCTTTCCAGGGAGATTATATACTTATCTTGCAGCAAATAAAATGTTTGAAGATAATGAAATTGATCCTACCATTACGATATCCTAATGAATATTTAAATTCATTGGATCCTCCTGGGTTGCCAACTTTTAAGTTAGAGTTGAAAGTGGGTTGCCCTATAATATTGTTGAGAAACATTGCACCGAAAGATGGACTATGTAATGGTACAAGATTGATGGTTACTAGGTGTGGCACTCGCATAATTGAAGCTTAAATTTTAACTGGAGAAAAGTTTGGCAATTTGGCATTCATACCAAGGATATCTTTGACACCATCTTCTTCAGAAATGCCTTTCCAAATGACAAGACGTCAATTTCCAGTCCGATTGGCATATGCCTTGACCATTAATAAATCTCAAGGACAATCTGTGAAATTTGTTGGGGTTGATTTGCGTATACCAGTGTTTAGCCATGGGCAATTATATGTGGCATTGTCTAGATGTACATCATTTGATCGTATAAGTATTCTCCCTCCTAAAGATAATTTGGATTCTACTACAAATATTGTTTATCCTGAAGTGTTGCTGTAGTACTCTATGCAGATTAAATGACGTTTTATTAGAAGGTAACCACGTAGATTTATTTTTGTTGATTATATAACTTTTTAAAAAATTTTAATTTAATAATAATTTGAAATTTGGACTTTTGTAGGATTGGACCGAAAAATCTATGGAGCTTAAAAGGAGAAATACGACTACCTTGCTTCGATGGGGATGTAATAAGGTAATTTCAATCTGAAAGTATTTTGACATGTATATTTCCGACACATGTACTAATCTATATTTTTTTTGTTTCCACAAATTACCAGATTGTTGTGCATATTCCTCATTGGGGATACATAAAAGTTGATACAAAGACTTTTTGGAAAGTAATGAGGAGGAAGTTTGGGCAAACGCATATTTGAAGACATGTTATTGACACATCTTTTGTAAAGCATACATATTTTTGGTGTATGACAATATAATTTTTTGTGTATGACATGTTAGTGACACATCTTTTGTAAAGCATACATCTTTTGTAAAGCTTTAACCCACTTTTTGTAAAGTTTTAACCTACTCTTTTGGTGTATGACAGTATAACTTTATTTCTATTTTTTGTTCAGTGTTTACACTTTTTTTTACTGCCTTTTATATTTTGATATGCAATATAACTTTAAATCTTAAATGTTTGTTTCTTAATTTGCATTAAGATTAGGGAGAGTTGTCATTTTATTTGAGTTTTGTAGAGCGTGTAATACAAGCAAAATTGTTGTAAGTTCTTTAAGAAGAAAAATATTTCAATATATTTTTTCAGTATCTTTATCAAAAAATGACATAAACTTTATAAATTTCAACATAATACGTATAAATTATAACTGCATTTTAATTTTAAAATTATTTACACCGTGCCTTTAGACACGGGCATACGCTAGTCTACAATATTTTAGAATATATTTTGTACAAAACATATGAAAATCCCCTAGGTCAATGGATCGTATTCTTGACGGTACCTAGAGAGGGTTCTTGACCTTTGGGAATAAGTATCATGAAATCAAGGAAAAAGTAAATTAAGGACCCTAAATCATGGAAATATGTCTTGTACCTATCCATCAATCTAGTTCCATTCCAACCAAATAAGGGTTAAACCATATTTAAACCTCATAATCAATATCCATTTCATTTCATTCCAACCAAATCCAAATTTATTCCACTCAATTCCAACCAAGGGCAATTACGAGCTTTCACCATGTTTTGCCTATAAATAGAACCATCCCTCAAGCTTTTGTTCACACTTCAAAAACACACCACCACACCCCAAGGTTTTGAGAGGGAAGGGGGAAGAGGGAGAGTAAGAGTGAGCAATTTAAGAGGATTTTTAAATGAAAAATCCTCGTAGTTTTGATCAATAAGTGGAGCAATTTTCAGCACTTGAACTTATTAAAGGAATTTCTAACTTGAGCTTGAAGGGCAATGAAACCTAGTTTTTGCAAAATTGAACTTCAAAAGCAATTCTCGAATCATAAATAAGCATAAGGAAAGTTAGGAACATAATTAATGATCATTCATTTTGAGTTGTGTCTCTTTTCTTTGGCATTTGGTTTAGTTGCTAGTTGGGTCGTTTCGTATCGTAGGGGTGGTGTCTTGTTGTGGGTGCATCGTTTTATTGTTTCATGTCGTGGGCACGTCTCCATCTTGTTGCTTTGTATCATGGGTGTATCATCTTGTTGTCTCGCATCATGGGCATGTTGTGGTTTACATTCTCTTTAATTGCCTACATCGAGTCTTTGTTGTGTCTCTCAAACTGCACTTAGTTTCAACCCTCAAAAGATGACCAACATGGCCAGAGAATCTTTCATCTGAAGATTACATAACTTGTCATTTGTTGTGATGCCAAACATTTGCAAAATTCCTACCGTTACTATATCCTTTTGGAAATTATTTGTCCAATACAATGTAAAACCCCAAAATGTGGGTATGTGTGCAAAAGAAAAGAGAGATAAAAGAAAAGAGAGGTGTGAGGCAAGTGAAAAGTGAGAAAATTGCATCAAACCAAAAAGAGAGTAGAAGTGAAGTCAAATAATGTAAAAGTACCACATTACAAGATCACCGGGGTGATCACCATTTTGAAGGCACGATGTCAGCAAGTGCAACTTGTCTGAAAGATGAAGTAGAACAGCACATGTAGATTTACAGTGGAGGTCATCTATTTTATAGAATGTTAGAGATTGCTTTATGCAGTTTGAGGTCTATTGAGTAATTTTTCTCTATAGGGCCATTTTTCTCAGTTAAGTCATTTTTCTCTGCAGTTTACCAAAAAATTGGATTGTCTGGTCTTGTGAATGAATGATGCCACTTCATGATTTTGTCTATTCAACAGTTTAGATTGTATTGAAGAAAAAAGGTAATGGTTTTGTCTCTCGTAAGCATCATGTTTGGTGATGTCCCTTCCTGTCGTTACCCTTTCTTCCCTTCTCCATGGCTAGCTCAACCTTGTTCCTTGCCATACACCTATCCCTCACCCATTTCACCACATATAAATAAATAAATAAATAAATAAATACATTTTTTGAATATGAAGAGAGAAAATAATTAAAGGTATGAATGGTTGCACGAGTGCATGGGTTACAAAGTAGTTGGTGATGGTTTAGTTAATACTTGATAAGATTAGCTAGAATATGGTGGTCATGACATGCATCAGAAGTTGCTGAAGGAAATTGCATCAATTGGTTGCCTCTGACAATGGTCGGAGTTTAGATCTCAAGTGAAGGTGAGATGTCTTGAAGGATTGCGATAGGTGGAGACGACACAATTGTAAGTGAGCGGAGAGAAAATTGTGCAAGAGATGAAGGTGATTTATCAAAGGTGAGGGGTTGTCATGAGGTTCAAAGGTGATGGTATCAACATCGTCATTTGATTCGAGAGTTGTTACGGCAAGTACCACATCGCCACCAACAAGCAGTATCTCCTCAGCGTGACTGGTTAAAGAGTTTCTCAAATGCTTCCCAAAAAATTGGATTCGAGATGGGTTTTATGTTTTTTCTGAAACCACGGTACAGTAACTACCTTTGCGAAAAACATTCATTTATTCAAAAAGTGAGTGAGAAATTAGACTTCCAAATTTAATCATTTACAAATGTATAATTTATTTTATAATCATATTGAAATTCAAAATTTGAATTTATTTACAGTTACCAAAAATTGAAAGTTTCTTTTTCTTCTATTTATTTATTATATTTATTATTATTTTAATTTCTATTTTTTTTTAAAGTTAGTTTGTTGGAATTTGAAACTAAATAGTGTTTGGTTAATATATTATTTTCAATTGAATATGTCTCTGTTTATATCTCTTATCAAATTGACCAAAAAAAATATGTTCACCATTTATATATAAATAATAATATAATCTAAAACGGTTTAAATTTAGACTCAAACCAGTGCACAGGTTTTAAATTACAATCATCATGCTTTTATTTATGCCCCCTCCCCCACAAAAAAAAAAAAAAAGGGCATGCAGAGTTTGATATATAAACAGACTCTACCTTCAAGACAAATTCTTTTCATTCTCTTTCTATGGTTCGATACAGTTACATAAAACATTATTATTATTTTTCTATTCAGATATGCATATTACTCACAATAATAAAAGGGAAAAATCAAATGATGGTCAAACATCATGATCAAAACTTAATTGTGCAAAAGTAAGTCCATTACATTAATTCTTTGATAAATTTTAACATATAATTATTTATAATTCGTACAAATTTTTTTTGATAATATAAATTGGCAATAAAGTTGAATACACTCATAATAATAGGCCTATAAACATTAAGAAATTACTTATGCAATTTTTATATGGATCGAAACATTAAGGTAAAATTTATTTTCTTATAAAATAAATTTCGTACATTTTCTACATGAACCATGAATGATTTTTATGAATAATGTTATCTTTCCCATTATGTAGGATGTTCACTATATTGGAAACCATTCCCAAAAACTCTTTATTCGGTTTTTTTTTTTTTGGTAATATTATGTATTTAAGAACTTTTTTATTGTATTTTTAAAGTTTATATATATTATATTTTGTTCGCGATTTTGTTAAATTGTCTATACAATAATATACTTACAAAGGAGTGCATTGTTTAGTATGCTAATTCTATTCTAAAGTTAATATTAAGGACAACTATAAATAATAAGAACTTTTAAAAACTAATTGTATTATTAGATGTAAACCATGTGCGTGCACCCCACTTGTTTAATTAAGAGTTTCTGATCATTGTTCCTACATTGATTGTCATCATCCATCAATTATAAAAGTGAAAAATTAAAAATTGTCAAATTACAACCCTGAAATAAACTTAAAACTTTGTCTTAGTACATCCATAATAAGAAAAATAATTGAAACTAAATAACTCGGAAAAAGTTCATGGGACTTGAGCACACTTTAGGTTAGCCAAGGCTAGTCATTGGCTTCATAGGTCTCGATGTTTCTTTCGATTTCTTTCGTACCTGACATAACACGCCAGGGCAATCCAAAGAAAGCCATGAGCTGTGCAGCCCAATAGGATATTACAACCCGAAACTACCCATCCCGATAATAATACTCATAGATAATGTATATAGTGTAACAACAAAATAGTAAGCAACATTTAGTAAGATAGATAGAATAAAAATACTAACAAGAAAATAAGTAAATAAAAACTAAGATATGCGGAAGCAATTAATCATTATAGAAAAATACCAAACTTTTCTTTTGAATTCTCATACGGTTAGTTGATCATGTATATCTAGGTCACTCCTTGCGAAGCACCATTACTACCCAACCACTAAGTAATGTCCATGGGCAATTTTGACTCTTTATTGGTTATAATTAAAAACGTTACCGTAGTAACTACCAATGATGCCCACGCACCAGGGTTATGTACCCGAGCAGTGGCGTAGCCAGAAATTCAATGAAGAAGGGGCACAAATTAATGATAACATTAAATTTTTTTTTTCATAATAAATAACAATGAGATATTACTAAACTTAAATAATAAGAGTTCATTTGGATAAATGTGAATTTTAAATTAAATAATTTGATATTAAATTTTATACAAATATTGGGGAGTAACTATTTTATAGGTGGATTGAAAAATTAAAAAAGAAGATAAGTTGAGATAGAATATATATTTTAGTAGAGAAATTCTATAAAATATACCACAAAAAAAGTGTCTATCATATGTCGCAATTATGATCTTCGTGGTCTTTAGTTATAACACATTATAGTGTTAGATATAATTTAGTTATAACTTCTTGTGGTTGTTATTTTGGTTATGACTATATATCAAGTAATAATTAGTCATGATTCATTATGATATTAGTTATGATCTATTGTAATTTTTATTTTTATTTTTTATAATTGAAGATGTGCTGCTTGATTATAATTTATATAGTCGTCATTTTAGTTATGAATGGAAAGAAACACATGGAGGATAAACTCCACATGAAGGATAGATTTCACATGTCAAATGTAACTAACAATTTAATAAATTCTATATCTTTATTGAAATTAATTATGTTTGTATGTCAATAATGATAGACATCACTATTATATTGAAATTTTCATAGATAATAATATGAGTTATCATAATCTCTTTATTTTTCAATCAAAATAACCATTATTGTTCTCATAATTTTAAAAATGTCATAGACATTTCACTTTAAATAATGTTTTTATAAATTTTTTTATTTAAAATAGTTTCTTTATGTTAAAAAAAAAAAAAAATCTCACAACCCAGGGAGGGCACATGACCCCCTGGCCCCTACATAGCTATGCCCCTGTACCCGAGTCGTGATATCACAATTTGCCTCATGGGAACGGTCTGCCAATACCTTGAAGTGTCACCTACACACCAAGCCTTATATCCCAATACCGATAAGAGCCAAAATATTTTCCCGTGCCATGTTAGGGGTTCGAAACACATTGTGCAAGACTCTAAACCGGGCTCACCCAACACAACTCATCACCTTTAACTTTTAATGCACTGCTTTTAAACATGTTATCAAAATTTCCATTCACAACCCAATTTCATGGCCGTCACATTAGTACATAAAACACCCGGGTTCAAATTCATGTCTACTTTACTTAGTCAAATTCATATTATGATCTATGAATGAGCTTTATTGAGAAATCACAATGACATATGTTTATATAGCATAAAATAACCATTTATGTCAGCCAAAATAAATACCACGAGTCATCACATTACTACTTAGATTTTTCACAATTAAGATCATCAGCGTTGAACCACTTGTATAAAAATTATGAAACCCACAGCAAACGAAGCTCAATGATCACAATATTTTAACCGGTGTTAGTTCATTACATTAGGAAAATATTCCGAGAGAACTCCATGGCTAAAAACAATTTTACGATTGAGAATTTAATTTTGGAATAGAACTGGTATTTCAAACATTGAATTTCAACAAGTTCCAGCACAGGTAGTCTTGGTTTGAAAAATGGAAAGAGGCATCAAACGATGTCAAAAAGAGGTGAGGTCAGAATATTTTGTTATATATTTAAGTTAAGAATACTGTTATAGAATAACTTGAAGGCTGAAAACCCCCGTAAGATGAACAAATAATTTTTCTAAGAAAATCAAACAGAATCTGTTGCGCTTTCGTAAAACAGTAATTTCTCCTCTAATACTTATCCTTTTTTAGTAATTTAGTGGAAAATGAAAAATAACTCATATAGCTAACTATCCCAAGTGGTCTTGTAGAAAAATACATTTTGTGGAGAAAATGGCACCTGTTTGAAATCACTGTTTCTGCTGTGTTATAAGCAGTACTTAGGAAAAATGTTTATTTTGCTAAGGAAATGGAGTCCAATGATTTTATAAAAATTTACACATATATAGAACACTTATATCTACTCCCAGTACAAACAGATTTATAACAGAAATTATTTTCAATTTATTAGAGCATTTTTTCAACCAATAAAAAACTGAAACGGTGCAGAAAATGAGTTTCAAGTAAAAATAATTACCCCATTTCACCCTCGTGCAAGATTTTTTCAAAACAATGGAGAATATTTAAACATATAAGAAAACAAAATCAGAAGCTAAACCATTTAAACTATGCATGCAACATTTATATAATGCTCATAAAGACATGCAAGCTAAAAAGGTAACATATATTTATATTCTAGTTCTAAGGAAATTTTTATCATGCGATAATGCACTATTCTTAATCAATCATACAATATCAAATTTATAATGAATATATCTAAGAGAGGTTATAGGTGAAGCATTCCTACCTCAAGAGCTTTTACTAACTATCCTCAATATTAGCTTTAAAATTGTGACCACTAAGCACTGTAACGCCCCGAAAAATAATGGCAACAGATACGTTCATAAGTCTCAACAGATATGCAGAAGCTTGTTAGCCTAAATCATTCAATATGGAAAGCATGCCCAGAAACCCATCATTCATATATTGATTTCCTTGAAATATTACAAAAGACGTCACATGCATTGATACATTCATTAATCCTAGATTATAAATCTATAGCATGTGACAGATATACAAAGAAACAAAAAGAAATAAAGATAAGTTTATGTCCTAATGGCTACAAGTTTCCAAGACATTGCTTGGTAACAAAAGTGGGTCAAACCCAATACAAGAAAAAGTCCTGGGCTTGTGCAAAACATATTTACAAAACAAAAGAAAACAATACAAGCTTTCAGCTCCATAATCCTCCCAAGCTATTCCCTTGGTGGAGGCATACTATAACAACCCTCACCTTACTCTTGCCATACTTGCATACATTCTTGCATGATCTTGCTAGTTATGTTAATTTAAAGGTTTTATCTTGCCTTGGTTCGCTTAAGTTGCTTGCATGACTTTTTTATCTTTGCTTGGTGTGTGTGCGTAGCCGAGATCGCCTTGAACATAGTCCGCCCTCGAACCTCTGTGCTTAGACTTGTTTTGAGATCTTGTCCAACCCCATCTTCACCACGGACATTCTTTGCCGAGGTGTTTTACACTTGAACCTTGTCCGCAGGCAGGTATGGCCTAGGCCGAGATGTGGCACACCCCGGCCAAGGTGTGGCACAGCTTAGTCAAGTGTCGTCCTCCCTAGCCGATGTTTTGTCATCCTGTTGCCCGATTCTTGTTTTGAGCCGATGTCATCTCTTTGCCGATGTGTCTTACCCGAGCTTGCTGCATAAGCTTTGTCAGAGACTTGTCTTGTCTATCAATCACCTTTTTGGAGCTGAACCAACCCGATGATGCCACGTGTCCGAGCTGTTTGTTAAGGCAGCCGACAGACCTTGAAACAAATCATTTCTTGTCTCAAATCTTTGTTTTAGAGAGAGAAGCTCTAGAAAGGAGGAAGAAGAGTTCTTGAGTGAGAGTAGTCTTCCAAGCTTGATCTTTGTGGTTTGAACCGTTGGATCCGAGTTTTGAGGTTAGAATCTTGATCTCCTTTGGTTGTTCTTGCTGATCATCTAGTTACATTGCATGATTGTTTTGCATGTCATGCATCGTTTTGAAGTTGGTTTGGAAAGAGAAAATGGTTTTTCATGTGTTCTTGAACAAAGTCTCATTTTGATCAAAGAGTTTGGAACGAAAACCATGTTTTTGTGTTTGTTCTTGCATGACTTTCTTGAATGGGTACTCAGGTCCATATTTTGAACTCTTGGCATGAAAACTCAGATTTTGTAACAAGTTGTGAACTTGCATCCATCTTTCAAATGATCATGTTCTTCATATTCTCCAAAGGAAAACCCAGGTTTTTCCTGACTTTGTTTAACGGGACCTCGGCTTAGTCCTGAGTGGTACCCAGTGTGTTTTCGAGAAACGGGAGCAGTGTTTAAGCTCCCAGCTTGTTTTGTTTTGTCTTTGACTTGGATCTGGCAAGAATGCCGAGATCATTTGCATGTATAAATAGAGCTTGTTTTGAGGATGTGGTTTGCCATGTGATTTGTAGGACCTTGATCTTTGCTTTGAGCCTACACCTGAAGAACTAGGTGAGTGGTATTTCTAATAAAGCTATGTTACACTTGCTTTTGATAAATCTTGTTTTGTTTGTTTTGACGTGGTATTTGCTAAGCATGAATAAATGGCCTTGTTTGATTGTTATCCTCGGAAAGTCCCTTGTGCTGGAGGACTCTAAACTTTCGCAGTACTATGTGTAAAGGATACGGTCCTTGTTAAATCGGGCTACGGGCCTAAGTAACACAAGTCCCTTGTGCTGGAGGACTCTAAACTTTCGCAGTACTATGTGTAAAGGATACGGTCCTTGTTAAATCGGGCTACGGGCCTAAGTAACACAAGTCCCTTGTATTGGAGGACTTTAAACTTTCGCAATACTTTTGACCAAACGATTACGGATCGTACAGCTTATGATACTTGAATGATGAATACGGTTCATCCCTCGCTTCGCCGATGTTATGATATTTGACTGATGAATACGGTTCATCCCTCGCTTCGCCGATGTTATGATACTTGAATGATGAATACGGTTCATCCCTCGCTTCGCCGATGTTATGATATTTGAATGATGAATACGGTTCATCCCTTGTTTTGCCTATGTCAGTAAACACTTTGGATACTTGTAACATTTGATTGATGAATACGGTTCATCCCTTGCTTTGCTAAGTTTTGGTGTGTTTCGTTTTGAAGGACCTCGGCTATATTCATGCAAAACCTTTATTTTTAGTATCATTCACTGAGTTTTGTACTCACCCCTCTATATATATGTAGGTGATGAGCAGGACGGCGGCGACGCCTAGATCGTTTGGATGTTTGTTTTGGATTTGTACTTATGTCGGCTTGCTTTTGCATTTACGTCGGCGATGCCCTGTTTTGCATGTCGGCAAATCTTGAAAATCATGCTTCTTGACTTGTAATTGCTGTATTTTGTATATGTCGGCTCGAGAAGCCTTTTGATCAAGATGTAACCTGTATTATTTTACCTTGTTGTATTTAAGTTGTAAAGTTAGTTGGAATGTTTGGCATTGCTTTGATCTACGCACAGCTCTTATGGACCACTTGTATTTGATTTATTGCTTCCGCATTTGTGAGCCCCCTATATTCATACTCTGATTGTGTTAAGTTTTGAAAAGTTGGCCTTCGGTAATTACGGATTACTGGCCATCACGGCACCAAACTACTAGGGGCGGTTTGGGGTCGTGACACATACCATGCACCTAAAAGTTGATTTCCACATAGGATGAGCTAATGCCCAATAAAGATATGTTTAATGATCTGTATGATGCTTAACAAAGCCATATGATGAATGCATATGAACTTCATTACCAAAACAATACGTTTTTTCTTTAAAAGCATGTAATGCCAAGTTTATATCACAATTACATAAATCGTTACTTTCAAATTAGAACATAGGGCCATAAATACACACACTAGAAATCTCTAAGTACGTGTCTGCCAGTAGGCTATATAAGCAGCACCAAAGCCATTTTAGCGGTACTAATCGGAAGAATCGGCACCTAACCACGTAGATTTATGGACTTCCACCAAGAACACACAGGCCAACATAATAATAATCACAACCACACCCCATAACCAAATTTAGCATGGTATTCACCCATTTTTCTTAAAATGATACATTTCAATGTATAAGTGTGAAACCAACGTTCAATGCAATGCATGAGTGAATGACTCATGCAATTTCTACAGCAATAAATGTTATTCTCCATCGATAGCTAAAACAGATATCTCTATTCAAAAGATAAATTTCAAGAGACAAATATAATTTCATAATTTCAAATTTTGAGTAACAATACATGTTCAAACTCCACTTTTGAGCTCAATAAGGGTCCAAACATTGCCCTATCAATCCTTATCCTTATTCAAAACCAATAATTTCTAAAGATTTCTAAGGTTTTCAAAACAATATCTATTCATTTCAAAAGCCTCGTTTAAGAGAAATTCCATAATTTTCAATGTCATTCCTTCATAAAATCATTTCAACAATAACCCGAAGAAAACCACTCCAAAACCCTTTTTTCATAACCTAAATCAAATTCAAATCAAACCCAAAACCCTCAAAATGCTATACTATTCCAAAAACACATAACGAAGCTAATTACTACAAAAAAAGTCACTTTTAGCGACTAAAATATTGGTCACCAATTGTCTGTTTTTGGTCGCCAATGACATTCTGCGACCAAAAAATTTGGTTGCTACATTTGTCGCCAAAACCCTGTCGGGGAAAGGTCATGGAGGGTTTTGCCAACCAAAAAACCTTTGGTCGGCAAAAAACAAGTCTTTAGCTACCAAAATTTTGGTTGCCAATAGTCAATTATATTTCTTTAAAATTATACATTTACCGACCAATGTTTTAGTCGCCAATAATCAAGGAATCGCTGATCAACACCTCTAGTCGCCAAAAGCAACCAATCGCCAACCAACACCTTTGGTCGCCAAAAGCTTCAAACGTGAAAAAAAAAAAAAAATCTTTGTACAACAATTTGATTCGCTCTTGTAGAGACTCGAATCGCTAACCTCTCACACCATAAACCTTATGCACCACACTCATCCCACTACGCCTCTATAGTACCACATGATTATATATGTGACATATATTATTTACGTAGTACATACATCCATATCAATATAAAAGTATATGTATAGACATAATTATTTTAATGAACATAATTTATGTAAAATAAACTATTTAGTAGCAAAATAAAAAAAAAAGATCACTTTTGGCGACTAAACATATATTTTAGTCGCCAATTCTATACTTTTGGCTACTAATTATTTTTTAGTTGCTAAAAAACTTAACTTTTGCCGACCAAAGTAGAATTTGGTCGCCGAAAATGCACTTTCAAATACCAAAATTTTGGTTGCTAAAAAATTTAATTCCCGCCTTAGGATTTTTGTTCTCCCTCACTAAAAATGACCACTTTTGGCGACTAAACTTATTTTTTTGTCGCAAATTGTAAACTTTTGGCTGCAAAAATTTTTTTAGTCAGTAAAACCCATATAATCAGCAACCAAACTTATTTTTAGTCGCCAATTGTAGACTTTTGGCTACGAAATTTTTTTAGTCACTAAAAAGCTTTTCTTTGGGCTACTAAAAATTTTTTGGTCACTAAAACCCATATAATCAGCGACCAAATTTAGTTTTAGTTGCCAATTGTAGACTTTTGGCTACTAAAATTATTTAGTCGTCAAAAAGCTTTACTTTTGGCTACTAATGCTATTTTGGTTGCTGAAAGCTATACTTTCAGCTACCAAATTTTTTTTAGTTGGGAAATTTAGTCGCCGAATGTGCTTTTTCTTGTAGTGTAAATACTATGCAAAAATATTAAAGAAATCCCTGTCTCGAAAGCAGAAGAAAAGAGGAACACCATCCCAAATTTGATGGTGAGTGAAACCCGAACTTTTTTGATTAAAAAACACTACCTCCTCACGCTCTACCTTTTATCCCAAAGCACCCAGGTCGCGAGATTCATGGATTGAAGTAGATCGAAACTTTTGTGCGAAAAATTTAGAGAGAGATCAGAGGATTTGGTTTAGAAAGTTTTTAGAGAGAGAAAGGAATCAGAAAGTAAAAGAAAAATCTTTTCCCGCAGCTTTATACAAATAGACTATTCGAGCGACCAAAACACCGCTCGAGCATTAGATACAAATCATCGCTCAAGCGACCAAAAATATGCTCGACCAGAGAATCTAAACTCCTAGAAGATTAACCCTGCAAAATAGATCACTCAAGCAACCCAGACACCACTCGGATGTAGAACAGAAACTCCCTGTAATTCCGACTGTAAACAGAGTGCTCGAGTAACCAAAACACCGCTCAAGCAATCAAAACACCGTTCCCAAAAGTTCAATCTGCAAACACATGTTCTAGGAGAAATGAAAGACTGCTCGAGTGACCAACTCACCACTCGAGCGATCCCAAGAACAATAGACAAAATCTCTCTAGAAATACTAAGTCCCAACCTGTTCAAAATAAAACTCAAAACCACATTCTCAACTCATAATTGATAATATAGGACTAAAACAGACTATAACAATACCAATATACACAACTCAAAATCAAACAGTATAAAAGAATCAGGTTTTAACCCGGGCTGCTATAAGCACCCCCTCCTCTCTTTCTCTTCTCCTTTTCTTTTCTTTCTTTTTCCTTTACTCAACCGTGTGTGTAGGAATAGAGGGCTTGAAATGTTCAATGTAAGGGCAAATAAGTTGAGAAGTTTATTTTAATTAAGAATTTTTTATTTAATTATTCTTTACATGTTATCTTATTGGTGAAGTGTGTTCTCTTTCCTTACATTAGGGGTTGGCATAGGGTTAATCGACTAGCACAAACTGCCCTACCCTACCCTACCCTATCCGCACATTTTTTGGTGGTTTTGAGGGTTACGTATGAGCGGGTGTGGGTGTAGTTTTGGCTTACTTTGCAGGTTGTAGGCGGGTTGCGGTTTATGCCGCACAAATCCGACCCATGTACACAACCGATTAAATTTTTTATTTTATTTTATTTTGTTCTTACCTTAGCACAAGCAAAGGGCCAAGAGTCACTTTTGTTTTGTTTTTTGTTTTTTGTTTTTTTTTTTGTTCTTACCCTAAAGCAAGCAACGCAGTAGCAAAAGCAATCTAAGAGTCACTTTTTCATTCTTCTCTCTCTTTCTCGGCAAAGTAGTAGCAGTTCAGCGCAGCAACAAAGCAGGCAGTATTTATATATATACATATTGATGTTGACTCTATTTTTCTTGAAAGCAAAGATTCAGCTCATCAAATAATATTATAACATTATATATATATATATATATATATGCATGTTTTGGCCTATTAAAATAGAATATATGATAGTAAACAAGTTAAAAAAAAAAGGCCCAAAAAGCATGAAAGAAAGTACAAGCCCAACCCGTTCAACCGATTCGCATTCACCCACATAACCGATTAGCTCACTCACACAAACCGCAACCCGCGATTTGGGTAGCTGCGGGTGCATTTTTCATGACCCGCACCAATGCAGGTCTGGTGAAAATCGACTCGCATCAGCGCAAAACCAGCCCATGAGTAGCCTTACTATTTTGAAATATTAGAATTTGAATAAAAGTTTGAACATACACATATTTTTAATAAAAATATATTAAAAATACATATAGGTATTTAAATTGTTTTTTTCATATGAAAAATATGCGAAATTAAAATTTGAATAAAAATTTAAAAATATATATTGGCATTTGAAGGGTACTATGGTATTTTACAATGTGATTGAAGGATAGCAAGTTGTAACGCCCTCAAAATAATAACATTAAACCCATCAAATAAGACATTCGTTGACATATGAAATAACCACATTCTTTTATTCATCAGAGTTTCATTACAAAAGTATTACATGTTAACAACAAAAGCAAAATGCCCTACAGGCTTACAGCTTTCCAAGTTAACACTTGATTACAACAAAAGAGTACTAACTCGTTTACACATTAAGCCCTTGGCTTGAATTTACATGTAATACATCAAAAATAAAACGACAAAAGTATGCCCGCCTCTAGCCTTCCAAGCTATGTCCTTGGAGGTGGCATGCTACCTGTACCTGAAAATAATATTCCCATATAGGGTGAGCCACAGCCCAGTAGAAATACACTAAACCAACCATGAACAATGACTAAAAGATTAGCAATTGATAGATGGCCAACACTGATACATTCACATAAATCACATATTTATGTCATACGACTTATGAGTCCAAGTTACTTTTCATTTTCCCTTTTTCAACAGATAAGCATGTTAGCTCTATCATTATTTCAACAGATATGTATAAAAACTATATCCCACATTCACAGATAAGCATATAAGCTATACACATACTTCACAAAGATAAGCACATGAGCTCTATCTTCACTTCTCTAGACAAGCATATGAGCTGTATCTACGGAGTTCATCCCCTATCTTCTCCCAACACTATCCGGTTTAGAGGTACATCCCCTATCTTCCTCTAAACCGCGGAGTACATCCCCCATCTCCTCCTCTACACATAACGTATACAAACACATTGGTTCTATATACAATCACTCAATACATACAGTTAATGTATTCTATCAACCGTCAAATTCCATGACACATTCCATTGATTAGTTTCCGTTTGCCTAATCATCATGCATTGTCTACAACAATCACGACTATCCTCCACCGATAGCCCAAAGTAGTTACCTCTAAACAGAAAATAAATGCACAATGGATATTCAATCAACATTTCATTCCGGTGAGTGACAAATAATTCAACTACACCCTTTAACCCCATACATTCCCACTCTCAACAATTCTATTTCATTACCTCGTTTCTCACAATTAATTATCCCAATTAATCAAACAATGTAATTAGGTCATTTTCCCTAATTAACATTTCAACCCTTAGGTCCCACTTTCATCAATGATTCAACATTTATTCCATTTCTCTATGCCAAACATGTATCTAGGTTTATTATGAGTAAAACCCCAAACTTTCACCAAATTACCAAACCGACCCCAACATCTCAAAATACTAAAATTTAAAGACAAAATCCATAGAGAGGAGTAGGATATCCCTACCTCGAAGTTTGAGCCAAAAAGGAGATGAAGACTCGAAGATCAACGTGCTCCAAATCCAAACTTTTTCAGATTAAGTCGAAGCTCTCAACGCCCTCTATCTTTTTAACAAAGGCCCTAGGCTAGATTCACACTCT
Source organism: Camellia sinensis (assembly GCF_055761805.1). NCBI lineage: Eukaryota > Viridiplantae > Streptophyta > Magnoliopsida > Ericales > Theaceae > Camellia > Camellia sinensis. The sequence continues at coordinate 137,196,915 of NC_138973.1, forward strand.
AGGGAGATCAAATCTTAGAGAGAGTGTAGGTTTAGAGAGAGAGAGTCTCGGATCTAGGGTTTGAAAGAAAAAGAAAGTGAAAAACTGATGTTCAAAAACGCTACTGACCGCTGATATAAAACACGCTCGCTCGAGCGAAGCCTTTGTCGCTCGAGCGACCAGACACAGAAAACTCTCGCTCGAGCCAAGAAGTTCTCGCTCGAGCCGAAAAGCTAGAAGTGCGCTCGAGCGAAAGAATGCTCGCTCGAGCTAACAACTCAAACCCTCAGGTCTGCAACCAGAAGCACGCTCGAGTGACAGACTTCTCGCTCGAGCGAAGAACAAACCAGACCGCTCGAGCGAAGAAAACTCGCTCGAGCCAAGAAATGCAGCTCCCAGGTCCAGAACCAGACGCAATCGCTCGCTCGAGCGAAGCCACTCTGGCTCGATCCACCAGACACGAACTCAACTCTCGCTCGAGCGACCAACTCCTCGCTCGAGCGAAGGTCCAAAAATCTGGGCAACAGCACTAGGCTCCTAAACACAACCAACTTGTAACAAACCTGCCCAACACATCCTATAACTCAATATACAAAGTAAAAAGGATGCAAACAAGATAATAAACAACTACCAACATCCACGGACACATGTCCGGATCACTGTACAACAAGGGTAAACCCGGGATCGCTATACAAGTTAACATCGTTTGGGCACTTTTAACAAGAGGGGAATCTTTGATACTCCATTCGTCTTAAAATATTTGTCTTTTTTGAAGAATTTAATTTTTTTTTGATAATACAATTATTACACTTCAAAAATATTTATGTTAATGAATTTTAAAAAAAGAGCAAACTAGAAAATTTATGTTATTTTAATCCTTAATTTTTGAAAAATTCTAATATTTTTGAGATAATAAAAAATAGAATAAGAAATTAATATTTTGAAAAAAAAAGTATTATGTTGACAAGTAAAAGAAGTCAACGTAATTGTTGAAACTACAAAAATTATACTTCCTCTGTCTCAAAATATTAGTCTTTTATATTCTATTTTTCATTGTCCCGAAATATTGGTCTTTTTTCAAAAATCAAGTATAAAAATAATATAAATTTTCTATATTGCCATTCTTTTAAATTCATTAACAACATAAAAAGTATAATTATGACATTGATATTTCCTAAAAAATGTACTATCAAAAGAAAATTTTCAAAAATTAGTTTTTTTAAAATACAGTAATTGTACTACTAAAAAAAGTTAAATTCTCAAAAGGAACCATTATTTTGAGATGAAAGGAATATTTATAATTATGATAAATCTCAGGGAGCTAAGCGTAATTTATTCTTTCACATATGACTAGAGAAGCTAGTAAAAACGACAACGCTAGGTAGCTCAAATTTTTGTGCCTCAAATGGCTCCAATCTGTTAAAACGACGTCGTTTTGACAGATTTTAAGTGTAAAACGACATCGTTTTAATAGATTTAAACCATTTAACTCACAAAAATTTGAGTTACCAAACATTTTCCTAGTAAAAATTACCAAGTCATATATAAATACGGATATGGGCATTTTAAAATTGAGAGAGAGAGAGAGAGAGAGAGAGGGGAGGTGAGAGCGAGCGCATAGTAACAGTCGCCATGGCGATGACACTGGTGAAGCCCCACTCTTTCCAGCTGTTAGAATCGAAGAAACCCAGAAATCAAAACCACCCATTTTTCAATTCAAGCTTTGGCCAACGTCGATCTATCAATCCAATCTTCAAGTCTTCCTACAATCCCAGCTTTAGTTCTTCTTATTCGTCTCCATCATCATCATCACTTGAAACTCTGGACGAAGCTCGAAGATTGGTCTACCAATTCGACCCCAAAATTACCCTTGAAGAAGCCCTGACACCACCCAGTTCCTGGTACACCCAACCTTCTTTTCTCTCTCTTGAATTCGATCGTGTCTTCTTCCGAGGTTGGCAGGCCGTCGGTATATACAACCCCTCTCTCTCTCTCTCTACCCCTCTTTTATATATATATATTCATTATTATGCTCCTTTGCTTGCCTAAAAAGTGAATGAATTTCATTTTTACTCCAACTTAGGGGTATTAGAGCATCTCCAATGTGGTGCCAAATCATGGGTAGCTGATGATGTAATCAGATTCGGTGGTAGTATCAACTAGTGTTATGATATTATTATTGACCATATTTATTATGCAAGTTATAAATACCCAAAACTATATAAATGATGTCCCGTACTCTGGTATGTATATTAATTGGTATATATAACATTATTCAATCAGATTTGAATGTATTTAATGCTTCAACAAAAGCGTTGAAACCGAATTCGGCATTTGGCATCCTTTCCTCACCTTCAAATTTGACATAGGGTCATCAACCTTCACAGCTCATAATTTTTGGTTTGTTTATTAACTTTGTGTTTGGTTGAGTGTTTTGAGAAGGAATTGGAAAATTAGGTACCTAATTTTCTCTTTTTGTTTCTAAATCCCTTCTCAAATTCCTAACCAAATACAACGCAATAGAATCCACTTTTGAGAGAGTTTTGCTGGAGAGATAAAGAAAATTAATAATAATAAATTTGACATTTTAGTTGTAGTGCCTTTTTAAGATATGTCAAATTTGATGATGTCAAAATGTCACCTAAATCTTCAAATAAGAAAAGATAAATGTCACTTATGGTCAGTTTTATGTCACCACTTTGTTTCATTTCTTAGTTGTATTGATGCAATAAAACTCATATGCATATGTATAACTCACCAGATTTCATAAATGGTGAGAGTTTTGGAGAAAGGTTTCGAAAAGCGGTTGCGGTGACGCAGTTGTGGAGTATAAAGGCCGTAGTGTAATGGTTGCGGTAACCGGTACCGTGATTTTTTTTTTTATTTTTCGCACAATTTGAAGAAAATTTACCGATACGCATATTTTTATTATTTTTTCTTTCTAGAATCACATTTATTAGGGTTTAAAATAGATTTTGATCAATTTTTGTTAATTTTTAAGTATGATCCAATATATTTCATATTTTCAAATCACTATAAGAAGAACTTTTTACATTTTATTTCAATAGTTAATGACTTTAAGAATAATTAATTTTATTCATTCTTTAGTAAAAATGATTTTTGAGACATTTTTTTAGATAACATTTTAGAGGTAACTAAATAAAATTATTATAATTAAGTATTAAATAAAATGATTATAAAAATAAAAATTGTGCCATAAACAAAAAATATTTTTGAGTTTTTTAAAGACATTTTTTAAACACATTACAGTAACAAAATAAAAAATATTTATAATTAAATATTAAATAAAATGATTATAAAAATAAATACAACTATGGTTTATATATTTTTTATTTTACATGCTAATGTAATGAAATAAAAATTAAAAAAAATTATAAAGAAAATAAATTCATATAAGATTTTTTCTTTGAACTTGGATCACTTGAGACTCAAGTCTTAAGAATTTGTTCTGTTTTTTGTAAGCTTTTATTTATTTTTATTTTTTTGGGGAAAAGAAGTTATTCAGAATATTATAAAAGGTGTAACGGTGTCTAACGGACTGTTATGACCGTTACGGTATCATTACGGCCATTACGTAACACCAAAACGGCCATTACACATGTGAATTTCCATCACACCGCTATAGCGGTCGTAACGGATGGCGGTAACCAGCATAACCATTACGTAACGGCGTTACGTAACGGTTGTGACCGCTTTTTAAAACCTTCGGTGAACTATTTTGGTGATATATAATACCTCTTAAATAAAACAAGAAAACAAAAGATAACGAATGATTCAAAAGTTCCTTTTCTTTTCTTTCCTCAGAGCAACCAAAATGAGTATTATGAAGACCTTTAGGCTGTGTTTGGATCATGGAAGGGTAAGTAAAAGGAAATAGTGAGAGTAATGTAAATGAAATATAAGTTAGTTTTTATTCTCCATTTTTCTCACTTTCTTTTTTCGTTTTACAAATTTCTACTCAAATTCATGATCCAAATGCATTGTTAAGGTAATCAGTACTTTATGCCGCATTGCATGAAATTTGAATTACAATTTCATCCATGGGTATGGCATAGATTGTTGTTTTTTTGCTTGTTACTTGTTAATGAGACCCTTGATCATTAATAGCTTTTCTTGGTTGTTATTGTTAGGATGTACTGAACAGATTAAAGAATCTGGTAACTTTTTCACTGGCAGGTATTGTTATGAATGTGTTGTAATTCTCTATTTATTATATATGCATGTATCCTTGTATACATGTGATTGTATTTTGATTTAGAATGTATGGATAATCCGTTAAGTGTTCCAGGTTGGGAAATGTAGAGTATGTGGTATGCAGGGATGATAATGGGAATGTTCATGCATTTCACAATGTCTGCCGCCATCATGCGTCGCTTCTCGCCTCTGGAAGTGGGCTATTATCTTGCTTTGTGTGCCCCTATCATGTGAGTTCGTAAATACCACCTCATGTAGAGTATCTACTCTTAGTTTATTTTGAAATTTTCATTATTTACTTCGTGTGGATTATTTGTTCTAGTTAACAAATAGTATTCAGGTTGAGGATGGGAGCATTATCCACAAACATTGTTATTTAAGATCTTGAACCAAATTAAGATAATGCATATTAGTCCTTACTGGGGGAAAAAAATCATGCCCTACTTGGGATGAAGAAATGCCAACGAAGAGATTACCAAAGTGATGACTGAAGCACCATAGATGTCCTTCTGCCCTTGCAAAACAAAGCACCATGAGTGCCACCCAGTCAGTGACTCAGTGTCTGAGTGTGGGCACCCTGATACTAAGGGTTGGTTTGGCATAAACTAAATAATACAAAAAGTCAAAAAGTCACTATCCTATTTAAGTCACATCATCTTATTTAAATCACATCACTTCTCTAGCACATCACATCAAACCCAACCCAAACCCAACCCATATAAGCCAATAAGTCAAAAAGTGTACTTTTTTAGAACATCCCAAACCAACCCTAAGTCAGCATAATAGTAGAGAGAATATTGTTACTCTTGTGAGTATTGTAGTGCATATCATTGGAACCTCATAGATTGATGTGTATTTATAGTGTTAAGTGTCCTTGATTATATTTAACCCTTTTCTAGTCCAGATTGAGTTAGGGCGGTTGAGTTCTATCTTACCTCTATTCTTATAAGCCATAAACTTCTTTGCTGATATGGTATATTTATGTTAGGAGTTAGTCTCATTCTTTGGTATGGCTCATTGACTGTGGGTGTTGACTTGTCTTGCCATGCCATGTGGCATAGTTTGGACTCACTCATTCCACCTAGACACTGTAGGCCATTTGGTAATGAAGAGTAGCTGCATAAATAGTGGATATCTCTGGGATTCCACAAATTTGAACTTCAACCTTGAGCGCTGAAATACGGTGTGGATCTACTAATGGCATGTTGAAATTTGGATAGAAAGTCGTATGGTGCCAGAGTTGAGAGTGGTCTGAACTGTAGCAATACAAGCTTGCTGATGGTTTGAAATCTGGTATCCATTAGGGCAACTCGTGAGATAATTGGGAGTCCTTTTCTGCTATGAAATGTAAGAGCAAGATGTAGCCTTGTTGTTTCTAGTGCCGAGGAAGATCATCTGGAATTTGCAAAGTAATTAACTGCTCGGCCTCAGTAGCTGGGATGAGACATTGATCAAGATGGGAAGTTTGGACATAATCCTTGACAGTCAAGGGCTGCAGAGAAAAGTCGGCAAACTGTTTTAGTGACCGAAAAAAGATGAAGATTTTGAGAAGCTTTGGTAAGGGCTTAACAAGGGAAGGCTAGTGACAGGAATTTTGTTGTCCTCACTCAAGTATTCAAACTCATACAAATATTCGAGAGAGTTGGTAGAAGAAAGAGAGCGAGATGAGGAAGAAGAACTGAGAGACTTGTGACTGGAGAGTAGACTCATAAGAGGCAGAAAAGAGGTCTCTGAATGGTGGTGCTTGATGATTTTATCAAGTGTCCTTACCAAATAATGGAATGGTGGGAATCTTCTATTTTTTAGGGATTAGCGGAGATATTATCTTATAATATATCCCAGAAGATCATATCCCTATTTAGTAGGGGTTGGTTATTAACCATTATTCTTAATTGAGCTACCATTTTGGGATGTGGCCTAGTGGTTATGACACATGGCACTCACATGTTGCATTTGGAGCTACACCCATTGAAGATCCAATGGACAAGGATTGGTGGCAACATCAGATCACTTCAGCTGTTAACAGATTTGGAATGCAGGTGATAATTGGGTGTCCAGACATTTTAATGAGACACTTGGCACATTGTGTAGCTACCCACTAGCTGAAGGTAGTTGACAAAGTAGGGGAAGTTGCTCTAACGGTTGTTGACAAAAATAGAAATAAAGATGAAGATAGAGCAAAGCTTGATTGGTAAAAGATACTCAAGACTTATCATTTTCAGTATCTCGAGTCAATTATTCATAAAGATGGAGAGGTTGTGTAAAATATGATACATAGAATTATAGCAGGATGGATGAAGGGGAAAATTTGTGGGATTTCTATAAGACCCAATCACGAGTATGGAATGATGGATGATTTAGTAAAAAATATGTTCAAAAAATGTCTAAAATGAAAATGTTGAGGTGGATGAGTAGTGTAACAAGAAAAGATTAAAAAATAAGAACGAATCCATTAGGAAGAGCTTAATAGTGGCACTAATTGAGGATAAAATGATGGAAAATCATTTGAGATGATATAGCCATGTGCATTATAAATCAATTAATGTGATTGTAAGGACGAGTGATTAGATTCACGTGGAGGGTGGTAAAAGAAATAGAGAAAGGCCAATCAGAATATGGGTTGAGGGGATAAGAATGACATAATTATCTTAAACTTAACTGAATATATGATTTTCAATAGAATTAACTGGAGGTTATGGATCCATGTAGCCAACCCCAAGTGATTGGACAAGGGCTTTGTTTTGTTGAGTTGAGTTGAGGGAGTAAATGGATTAACAATTTCTCTCTCTCTCTCTCTCTCTCACAAGTAAAGGTATCACAACCAAATGGGATCTTCCTCACCGAAGCAATACTCCCTTTTTCCCAAGTTGTGAGGCTACCTAAATTATTTTTTTTTATCAACAACAAAGAATTTTATTAATGACCGAAAAGAAATGAGAATAAGGCATCCTCTACACAGAAGATAAAAAAAGAAAGAAAATACATAACCCAAGCAAGATTACATCAAAATCCTTCTACATGTAACACATCGACAACCAATCTCTTGCTACCAAAAAAAGCGGAATCCCTCTAAAAAGAGGATTCTCTAAAGCCCAAAAGGAGGTGAGTGACAAAATTTATCCCACAAAAATTCCACATCTCGAAATTTATCTTCGAAAATCCGTGTGTTTCTTTCCAACCAAATGACCCAAAAAGTTGCAAAGACGGCACAATACCAAAGCACTTTGGCCTTCTTCGATCCACCCAAAGCTCGAAAGTCGATTAGCATCATATGCGCACTACCTTTTGGAGCCATCCACATAACATTCTTCAAAAGAAACAATCTATGCTATAAACCCAAAGCAACTAGAGAATGCAAAAATAAATGATCCAAAGATTCACTATCCTTACAACACATGATGCACCATTGAGGATTTAGAAAACTATTCTCCTTTTTTGCAATGTATCATTTGTCAATATGCCTTCATGAACCAAGGACCACACGAACACCTTCACCTTAAGAGGAGTACAAGCCTTCCAAATTCTTTTATTAAAAGGAAACCGAGAAACTTGAGGATTGTCAATGATTTTGTCAAAAAAAGATTAGCAAGAAAAAATATCCGATGAATGAAGAGCCTCAAACCTTTTGTCATCCAAAAGAGGAATCAAAGAAAGATGATCAAGTCCTGACAACAAAGACATCAACTCTTCAGCTTCCCCATCATTAAGATTCCTGAAAACATTAAAATTCCAAGAAATTGGAGCCAAAAGGGAACAAGCTATGGAAGCAATAGAACAATTATGAGACAAAGCCACTCTATTAAATGTGGAAAATTTGAAGCAAAGGAAGAGAAGCCCACCCAAACATCTTTCCAGAATCTAACATGTTCCCCATTACCCACTCTCACAGAAAGATAGCGAGACCAAGGTGGATAGATATGAGAAATTGACGTCTAAAGAGCATGAATCCTTACCATTAACCTGAGTCCCATACTTGCTTCTAATAACATAATGCCATAGTGAATCACACTCATTTGGAAATCTCCAAAATCACTTGCCAAGTAGAGCCATGTTTCTAGCCATAATGTTACTAATGGCCAAACCCCCCTTCTCCTTTGGGAAGGATACTATCTCCTAGTTCACTAGATGATCCTTCTTACCCTCATCCTTAAGGCCCAAAGGAAATCCCTCATCAACTTTTCTAATGACCTTGCAACCTTAACTAGAATTTTAAACAAAGATAAAAATAAATGGGAATACCACTTAAAGCTGTCTTGACCAGAGTATATCTACCCCCACGTGTGAGTAAAGCCTTGCTCCACCCTTCCAACATCTTGCCGATCTTTTCCACTACTAGATCCCAAAAAGATTTATTCCTAGGATTACCCCCAGTGGAAATGTAAGAACCTGAATTTTTAGACAGCTAATTAATTTATTTACGATAATATTAAGTCATTTAATAGTGGTAATTAAATTATTAAATTCTAATGTTAGTAGCATCATGATTAATACTGATATTAAACTCTTTTAAATAAATTTATTTATCCTTTCTGTGTTAAATTTTTGTATCTAATACAGCTATGAAAACTAAATGGATTAAATAAATAATAAATAAGTTAGAGTTTAGTAGGAAGAAAACCATCTAGTTAATAGGTTATATATATACTAATATTATATTGCCATCAATTTCAATTCAATTCAATTCAATTCAATTCAAAAAAAAGAAAAAAGAAAAAAGAAAAAAAAAAAGTCAATACTTGCAAGAAAAGTGGCCGGCTGCCCCTTCTTTTCCCTAGGTTGCTCTGCTGCATGCAAGGCATGCTTGTTTTCCAATTGCACACTCAACTTCCCTAGAGAAGGAAGCATGGCATAGGATGTCATTTCCAAGCAAATAGAAATTTTTGCTAAAGAGAGAAAAGATTTAAATAAAATAAAAAGTTGCTCCCATATTCCCTACACAAGGGACTTCACCATCAGCCACAATGCATACACATGGCTGAGAAAGAAAAGAAAGAGCGGAGAGAAAGAGGGAGAGAAGGAAGAAGGAAAGAAAAAGAGGTCTCAACACTTGCATTTTTTTAGCTTCTTGAGGTAGGAATACTTCAGCCATACCCATCTTTAGATATATTATTTGGCACTGAAAATATATATTTGTTATCAGTTAAAAAGATGATTTAAATATAGAAGCATGCTAGGTTTGATTTAGGCTTGAAAGAGAATCACCATTTTGAAGTTGAGTTGTTATACTTTTCATAAATCATATTCTCTTCAAATAAATTCTTACTTCTTTGGTAGAGTATCATATTCATTATATTATATAGCATATTATTTCAGTGTTACTTATATGGCATTGCATGTAAAGAAAAATCGAATTGAATCTCATATCCTTGTTCAAAAAAATTAATTTCCAGCATTGTCAAGATTTTTATATCACTAGAAACCCTCGAATAAATTCTATAATACATGTTTTAAAAATCTGAAGCTACTGGACCTTCCCCAACATGTACTTTGCATGTACAAATTTTTATAAAATCATTGGAGACCATTTTATATTCAAAACAAATATTCTTTTCAACTGCTGTATACAACCCAGCAGAAACAGACACTTCAAGCAGATGTCATTTTCTCCACAAGATGATTTTTATGCAAGACCACTTGGGATAGTTAGATATACGAGTTAGCCTTCATTTTCCGTTGATTTCACTAAAAACCGATATGTATTGGAAGAGAAACTACTATTTTATCAAACTGCGACAGATTCTTTCCGAGTTTCTTAGGAAATTTATTACTCCATATTAAGAGGTTTTTAGCCTTCAGGATCTGCTGAAAAAGTATTTATAATTTGAATATCTAACAAAGGATACTGACCTCACTCATGTTTGACATCGTTTGATACCTCTTTTTCATTTTTCAAACTCAGACTACCTGTGCTAGAACTTGCTGAAATTCACTGCTTGAAATACCAGTTTTATTCAAAAATTAAATTCTCCGTCTTAAAACTATTTTTAGCCCTGGAGTTCTTTCGAATTATTTTCCTAACTTAATGAACTACCACCAGTTAAAATATTGTGAGCATTGGACTTCGTTTGGTATGGGTTTCAATTTTTTTTGAAATAGTGCACTGTTGAAAATCCTAATTGTGAGAAATCTAAGAAATTATGTGATGACTCCTAAGTCATCTTTAGTGATACTTATCTTGGTTACCATACGTGGTTATTTTATGCTATGTAAATGTATATCATTGTGATTTCTTCATTTGAACTCATTCATGTAAGCATGAAGTGAATTTGACTAAGTGAGATAATGTAACCCGAGTGTTTGTGTACTAACATGACAGCCTTGAAATTGGGTTGTAAATGGAAATTTTGATGGTATGTTTAAAAAGTAAGATGCATTAAAAGTTTAAAGTGATGGGTTGTGTGGGGTGAGCCCGGTTTAGAGTCTTGCGCAACATGTCTCAAACCCTAATGTGGCATGGGAAGGTATTTTGGCTCTTATCGGTATTGGGGATATAAGATTGGGTGTGTAAGCGAATCATCTAGGTGGATCTCCTTGGTAGACCGTTCTTGTGACTACCCCATTACGTAACATGCTTTTATATATTTAATTTTGAATGTTATTTATGTGTTTAATGTGTATTTGAATGCATATTTGTTCATTGTTGGAATATTTGTTGTGATTTCTACTTTAAATCTGAAATTGAAGGCCTTAATGGCTTCAGAAACCGGAATTGATAAAGTTGAATTAAGATAACATAATTTTTAGAACCTTTTGGGAAGTTTGATTAAAAATTGATTCAGTTCCAAAAAATTAAATCTTGATTAATTAATTAATCCTTGATTAGTGCTAATTTAATTAATTAGTGTATATATGATAAGTTAGAAGCTAATCACTCTTAGAGCTCAAAAATTCTGCTGAAAATACATTCCAGAGAGAGTGAAATCAATGTAGAGAGAGAGAGAGAGAGAGAGAGAGAGAGAGAGAGAGAGAGAGAGAGAGAGAGAGAGAGAGAGAAGGCTTGAACTTGGAAGATTTGGCTTGAAGGTTGGAGATTTGTGAAGTAGAGCTCAAGTTCTTGCTAATTTAAGCTTAATTGAAGACCTTAGGTAAGTATTTGAACTTTAACTTATGAATTAAAGTCATCAAGTATGTGAATTCAAGAAAATTATGGGCTTGTTTGGTTTGTATCTCAAGATATAATTTTTGAGAAAATTTTTCAAAACATTGTTTGGTTCAATTTTTTTAAAAAAAATTTCCAAAATCACTCTCTCTCCTACATATCAATCAATCACTTTTTCTCTCTCCTCTTTCCTTCTCAATCACTTTTTCCCTCACACATATCTACTTAACTACAACAAAATATCAAATCATCCCAAACTCCCAAAGTCGAAAACTATTTTCAAAATATACAACCAAACAAACCAAAAACATTTCTAAACTCTCTCCCCAATTTTTTTTTTGAAAATTTATCTCAAAACACAAACCAAATACACCTTATGAGTTTAAACACAAGAATTTAGCTAAGGATGGTGAATGTGAAGTTAATTCATACATGCATGCATGATCTTGTAAAGTTTTATCATCTTGAACATGATTCATGTCATCAAAGTAAAAATTTGAAGATATATCATACATGCACCCATGATTTTAAGTGTTTTGTAGCTCAATTCATGTTTTGAAAGTTATGGAAAAATATTTGAAGCTGATTTGTACATGCATGAGAATTTGAGTTCCAATTATGAAGAATTATGAAGTTTTGAGCATGAGGTTTGGAATTGGTTTTGTATTCATGTTTTTGAGGGTGTATTCATGGATTAGAACATGTCATGCAAGGGGTTTTGGCTTTGGACATAAGCTTTGAAACACAATTTTTTTGTTTTGAAAATCCAGAATTTAGCCAGACCACTCGAGTGAACAAGTTGTCGCTCGAGCGCACATCTCATGCATCCTTTAATTTTGCAGTGTTTTTCAGTCGGCTCGAGCGACCAAGTGACTGCTCGAGCGACCTCAGTTTGTTTTGCACCATGGCTTGAGCGACCGTCGAGCCTAGATTCGGACCATTCACTACTTTATGTGGTCCGCTCGGGCGACCAATAGTACGCTTGAGTGAAGTGCGCTATTTCAGTATATTTTGAAAAGTCATATTCTATCCATGTTTTCATTTTCACTCCTTTCTGAGCATTCTTAGGTATGAATTAAGCCTCATGAATGAAATAATAGTTAAGAACTTGACATAAGAGAATTGAATAAAGTAATAATCAAGAACAAATACCCTTTACCCCGTATTGATGACTTATTTGATCAGTTATAGGGTTCACAAGTGTTTTCGAAGATTGATTTGAGATCCGGGTATCATCAATTGAAAATTAAAGCTGAAGACATTGAGAAAACTACGTTCCGAACAAGGTATGGACACTATGAGTTTTTAGTTATGCCGCGTGGAGTAACAAATGCACCTGCAGCTTTTATGGACCTTATGAACCGAATTTTCAAATCCTATCTTGATGAATTGTTGTGGTATTCATTGATAATATTTTGATTTATTCGCAAAGTTGAGAAGAACATGAACAACATTTGAGAATTATTCTTCAAACACTTAGGGAGAAGAAACTGTATGCAAAACTGAAGAAATGTGAATTCTGATTGGATGAAGTTGTATTTTTAGGGCATGTGATTAACAAGGATGGAATTTCTGTGGATCCACAAAAGATTAAGACAATTGTGAATTGGCCTACACCAACAAATGTGACCGAAATCCGAAGCTTTATGGGATTAGTTGGGTATCACAGAAGATTTGTGAAAGACATCTCAAAGATAGCCGTACCACTTACCTAACTTACTCGAAAGTAGGAATGGCAGTGGGTACCCTACCCAATGGGTACCCATGGAGACTCGATCTGAAATATATGGGTTTACCCCATGTTCCTACCCGTCGGGTCGGGTAGGTGTTATAATTTAAATATCCATCGGGGATGGGTCGGGGATGGATACTTGCTCATTTCTAAATATGAAAGAGCTTGTCGTCCTCTTCATCGCCAAGGCCTATGGAGGGGCTTCATGATGTGGGTTTTCCTTCATTTCTGAGCAAGACGTTTGAAATGGTTGAAGACCCTTCTTTTGATTCGGTGATCTCCTGGAGTAGAGATCACAATAGCTTTGTCGTTCGGGACTCTCACAAGTTTTCTCATTGTGTTGTGTGCCTTAGCCCCACTATCTATCTCTAGACATGCTGCCATGGTTCTTCTCTCTCTTGCTCTTCTGTGTTTCTCTCTCTATATCTCTCTGTGTATGTTTTTTTTTTATTTAATTTATTAAATATTTTATCAACATTTTACATTTTATTCCCGAAAAAACATTTTAATTTTGTTACTTTAAAATAGGCTTCTTAATTAGTTAACTAATGTGTATTTGATTTTGCTGTTGAACTAAAAAAATAATAACAACAATAATTGAATATGCATTTGGTTTTGGCTGTAAACCTTGAAAAAAAATATAAAGGGGGTCAAGTTGGGTTAGGGAAAACCCAAACCCATTAGGGGATGGGGAGGGCAGTCCCCATGGGGAATGGGGGATGGAAAATGGAGAAAATTATAATAAGGGAATGGGGAATTAATATCTATCCCATTGGCCCCCATTGCCATCCCTATTCGAAAGGGGGAACCGTTCGAATGGACCGATGAAAGAGAATCCGCTTTCTTAGAACTGAAAACAAGGCTAATCACAACACCAGTTTTGACATTACCGTCAGGTACGGAGGGCTTTGTTATTTATAGTGATGCTTCATATAAAGGTTTGGGATGCGTTTTGATGCAGAATGGATTTTAGTGATAGCTTATGCGTCTCGGTAATTAAAGCCTCATGAAAAGAACTACACGACTCATGACTTGGAGTTGGCTGTCGTTGTGCTGAACATCAGAGACCGACAGAGCTACTTCAACCTCTCCCTATTCCGGAATGGAAATAGGAGCACATAACTATGAATTTTATTATTGAATTACCTCGGACACCTAGAGGTATGAACTCTATTTGGGTTATTGTGGATAGGTTAACCAAATCTGCACATTTTCTACCTGTGAAAACTTTCTATGATGCTTATAGACTTGCCACTATTTATGTCGATGAAATTGTTCGTTTGCATGGAGTTCTGGTATCTATTGTTTCAAATAGGGATCCTAATTTTGTGTCCAGATTTTGGAAAAGTCTTCAAAGGGCAATGGGAACCGAGTTGAGGTTTAGTACCTCTTTTCATCCGCAAACCGATGGACAATCAGAGAGGACTATACAGATCTTGGAGGATATGCTCTGAATGTGTGCTTTGGATTTTTAGGGAAGCTGGGAAACCAATTTTCGATTGGCGGAATTTGCATACAACAACAGTCTCCACTCTAGCATTGGAATGGCATCGTATGAAGCCTTGTATGGCAGGAAATGTAGATCTCCGGTGTGTTGGACAGAAGTTGGGGACAGAGTTTTGCTTGGTCCCGAGATTGTGCAAACAACCACCGAGAAGATTAAGATCATTCTGCAAAGGCTCAAAACCGCACAAAGCCGACAAAAAAGGTATGCGGATCAAAGAAAAAGGGCTTTTGAATATGGTGCCGGTGATCATGTGTTGATTACGGCAATTCCAATGAAGGGTCAATCAAGGTTTGGCAAGAAAGGCAAGTTATCACCTCGGTATATTGGACCGTTTCAGATTTTGAAAAGACTCGGTCCAATTGTGTATCGAATTGCTTTAGCACTGGGAATGGAACAAATGTTCAATGTATTTCATGTATCGATGTTAAGGGGTTATCTCCGAGATCCGTTCCATGTTATTGACTATCATCGGATAGCTCTTGACGACAATATGGAATATGAAGAGAGCATTGTATCAAATAAGCCGATATGGAATGTGATACATATTTGTGTAACATATAATAATTAAACACATAAGCAAACACTCCAAATTTCCCGTTGACTTCCTACTAAGAGCATTAGCTACGGTATTGGCTTTGCTTGGATGATATTGGATCTAAAAATCAATCCTTAATCAGTTCTAACCATCTCCTCTGTTGCATATTCAACTCTTTTTACGTAAAGAAGTATTTCAAACTTTTGTGATCAGTGTAAACTTCACATGTAGCTCCATAGAGGTAGTGGTGCCAAATTCTCGGTAATCAATGCACAAGCGAAGCGTTCTGTCTTTCTTTTTCACAAATAGAGTTGGGGCACCCCATGGCGAAGTACTTGCTCGGATATACCTCTTGTCAAGCAAATATTGCAATTGATCCTTCAATTCCTTTATTTCAACAATTGGCATTCTATATGGAGTGTTCGAAATGGGTTGAGTACCCGGCATAACTTCAATAGTAAATTCAATTTCTCGATCAACTAAATCCCCTGGCAATTCTTCTAGAAACACATCTGGAAATTCTTTGACTACTGGAATATCATCTAACATAGTATCCATAAATTGCAGAGTCAGAATACTACATAGATAACCTCAAAACCCCTTCTTAAGTAGTTTATATGCTTTCATTGCCGAGATTAAATAATGTGGAAGTACTACACCATTACCCTCAAACAAAATTTCATCATGTCCTGGGGGTCTAAATAAAATTCGTTTTGTTACACAGTCAATAGTAGCACAATATTTAAACGACTAGTTCATTTCCAAAATTACATCAAAATATCTCATATCAAGAGGCAGTAAATCTACATATAATATAGCATTCCCAAGCAGTATTTCACAAACACGGTATGCAGATGAACACAAAACAAATTCCCCAAATGGCGTAGATACACATAACACATAAGGCAATGATTCCATGGGTCTATTCAGTCTACGTGCAAATATAGTAGAAACAAAAGAATGTGTCTAACCCGAGTCAATTAGCACATAAGCATCTTGATTGCAAATAGAAAGAGTACTTGAGACAACGACCTCTGTATTTTTTGTATCACCTGGGATGAGCACAAAGACTCTTATCTGAGTGTATCTCTCGTAGCAGCAGGTCTAGCAGTATTTCCAAGCATTGGAACTGATCCAGTCGAACTAGTAGCTGGTCTTCCACTTCTTTGTTCAATTAGTGGACAATCTCTAACCATACGCCCCGTCTTGCCACATCTAAAGCATGCCCTAAAAGTATGGTAGCAAACCCCCCGTTGTTTCTTGCCACATTTATTACATGTTAGTGCAGAGTCTCTCATAGAATTGGAGGCACTAGATGTTCCCAAATTTTGCTTCTTTGAAGACGTTGATTTCTTATTCGAATAAGAGCCATGCCTCTTTCCTTTCCATTCAAACGGTCGGTTGTGTGAAGCCAAATTTGATTCAGACATTGGGGCTTTGTCTAGAGCATCCACATATTTAGACAAATTCAGAACATTAACTTTTTCTTGGATTGCACCTCGAAGTTCACCTTCCTTGCCTTCTTATAATTAGTGTTGACCATGTGTGGTGTGAACCTGGCTAACTCGGTAAACTGTGCCTCATATTTGGCTATTGTCTGGTTGCCTCGCTTCAATCTTTCAAATTCAGATACTTTCCGGTCTGGGATGCATTGAGGGAAGTATTTCTCGTAAAAGGTTTTAAGAAATCATGCCCAACTGATTCCCACATTTTCATCACTAACCAACATCCACCATCCTCGAGCTTTGCCTTCCAAGGTAAAGGCCGCTAACAGAACTTTCTGTGCGTCAGTGCACAGAAATACTTCAAATCGTTTTTCAACGCCAAGAACCCATGCCTCGCTTTTCAATGGATCAACTCTTCCCTAGAACAATGGTTGTTTCATTTTGTTGAACTCTTTAGTTAAAGCAATTGTGCAGCCATCCGTTTGGTGTTCTTGTACCGGAGGTGGTACGGGCATTGGTGGAGGTGGGGGCGGTTGTTGCTGTTGTTGCCTTAGTGATTCTGCCATATCCTGAATCATTCTTTCCATTTTGTCTAGGCGGGCAGTAGAAGACTCTTCTATCTCATCAGCCTTTGTTCTCACCATGATCTATGTGAAGTCGTATTATAATAAATACAAAAATTTGTACATATACACATAGGCACAACAGTTCATATATTCACATATTCGTATATTCTTAATGCACACAAGCATATACTTATTAGATGGATGCATCCTTAAGTCTTTTCTAGATACCTTATTTCTAATTTGGACAAATGTGAGTTATTAACTCGTGCTTTGATGGCACTCTATCACGACTCAAACCCGCCACTAGAGGTTTGGATCATAACCGGCCAGTAATCATGAGATTACCTATGGCCTCGGACAGAATTCAAATCATATTTAATTATATGGGCTTAGAAGCAGAAGCAGAATTATAAAATTTTGTCCAAAGAGCTGTGCATACATGGTATAAACAAAAATATTTAATGCATCATCATCATACAAAACTTGGGTAAACACTGGAGTTTTCTAGGGTTGGACATCCCGCTGCTCACCTACATACACACACACACACATATATATATATATATATATATATCGGAGTGAGCTAAAGCCCGATGAATAATATCAAAGTAAAGAGGTTATATGAATGAATTCTAAGACTTAACAAAATCATTCTCATATTATACAGCAGAATGACCTCGGGTCTAATACATGACAGAATGACCTCTAGTCCAACATAGGTAAAAATACAGAACATAACAGATCATACTTGGTGGAACGACTTTGGGTTCAATTCATAACAGCTGTATAATGACCATTTGGTCAACACATAACAGATGTTTAGACTTATTAGATATTCAAAACGACCTTAGTTCCATCTTGTCAAATATACAGAACAACCTTGTGTCCATTTCAAATATACAGAATGACCTTAGGTCCATCATATACATTCCTATCTCATCAATCAATCACATTTATAGATATCATAATGATCAGTAAAGATATTTTCTTATACGTTATTTTCTAAATGTTCCAATGTGGTAAGCTTTTCTGAATATATGGTTTTGTGAATATGAATGAGCCTTCTATCTGTCCGATCATTATGATATTTGTAAATGTGATTGATGAGATACGAATGTATATGATGGACCTTAGGTCGTTCTGTATGTTTGAAATGTTCCCAAGGTTGTTTTGTATATTTGAAAGACCCAATGTTGTTTTGTATATTTGACAAGATGGACCCAAGGTCATTCTGAATATCTGATAAGTCTGAACATCTGTTATGTGTTGACCAAATGGTCATTATATAGCTGTAATGAATTGGACCCAGGGTCGTTTCACCAAGTATGATCTATTCTGTTCTGTATTTTTGCCTATGTTGGACCAGAGATCATTCTTTTAGAATTGGATCCGAGGTCGTTCCGCTATATAATAGGAGAATGATTTTGTTAAGTCTTAGAACTCATTCATATAACCTCTTAACTCCGATGTTATTCACTAGGCTTTAAGTTCACTCTGTTATATATATATATATATATATGTATGTATGTATGTATGTAGGTGAGCAGCGGGATGCCCAGCCTTAGGGAGAAGTTCGGTGTTTACCCAAGTTTTGTGTAGTCAGCCAAGGAGCGCCTCATGAATGAGGCTTTTGTCTTTCGTTCCTTTGTTTTCTTTTGTTGGTCATGTTTGACCGTGTTTGTACTTAAGCTTTGGGTTTTGTATGATGATGACTTATGAATAATCTTGGATATGTAATATCTATTTGTGTATGTATGGATGTGAGTTATTAACGTATTAAATGGTTTTGTTTATACCATGTATGCATAGCTCATTGGACAAAATTTTATAATTCTATTTTCGCTTCTGACCCCATACAATTAAATATGGTTTGAATTTTGTTCAAGGCCGTAGGTAATCTCATGATTACTGGCCTGTTATAATCCAAACCTCTAGGGGCAGGTTCGGGTCGTGACAGTTCCCATGGGACAAATCGTGATGCCACAACTTGGGTACGTAACCCTGATGCGTAAGCATCATTGGTAGTTATTGCTGTAACGTTTTTAACTATAACCAAAGGGGAGTCAGAATTGCCAGTAGCCATTGTTTAGTAGTTGGATAGGAATGGTGCTCCGCGGGGAGTGACCTAGATAAACATGATCAACTAACCCAATGAGAATTCAAAAGAAAAGTTTGGCATTTCTCCTATGATGATTAACTGCTTCCGCAGGTTCCTTGTTCTTATTTATTTATTTATTATATTTTTATTGATTAACTGCTTTCGTATGTTCCTTGTTCTTATTATTTATTAATTTTTATACTTGTTATTATTTTTATTCTATCTGTTTCACTAAGTGTTGCTTACTATTATGTTGTTACACTATATACATATTGTTATCAAGGTGGATAATTTTAGGTCGTAGTATCCTATTGGGTTTTGCAGCTCATGGCTTTCTTTGTATTGTCCTGACATTTTATGCCAGGTACTGAGGAAGCCCAAGGAAATGCTGAGACGTACGAAGGCAACGATCAGCCTTGGTTAACGTGAAGCATGCTCAAGTCCTATGAACTTTTTTATTTATTTAGTTTCAACTATATTTCTTATTGTGAATATACCAAGACAAAGTTTTAAGTTTAATTTGGGGTTGTAATTTGACAATTTTAAATTTTCCACTTTTATAATTGATGGATGATGACAAACAAATTGGGAACAAAGATCATTAGCTCTTAATTAAGATTAATTCTCAAGTTTAAATCTTACTACGATGTCCTCAAATTTTGGGGCGTCATTTATGTTACACGGACTCGGGTACGAGTATCGGGTGCGGGTACGTATCTAAGGGTCGGACACTTCAAAATTAAAAATTAAGGATACGTGGATATGTATCCAAATTTGGATACGGGTACGGGGATACGTTAAATAACTTTTTAAAAAAAAAATATATTTATTATATGAAGATGAGTTATATTATATATATATATATTTTATAAATATTTTTATTTTAATATATATTAATTATTTTATTTATTTATTATATTTTTTAAATAATGTGTTCTAATTCATTTTTTTATTTTATTTTACATACATGTGTTTATTTTTTTTATTAATATATATATAAGTATATATTATCTTATAAATATATTAATGTTATATAATAATTACTATTTAATATATAATAATAATAGTTATTATTATAGTTATTATAATAATAGATAGATAATAATAATAATAGTTAATAAATATATTATCTAATAAATATATTATATGTTATATAATAATTATTATATAAATAATTATTAACTATTATTATTATATAATATATAATAATAACATTTATTATTATAGTTATTAGTTATTATTATTATAGTTATTATAATAATATTAGTTATTATTATTATAGTTATTATAATAATAGGTAGATTGTTATTATAATAATAGATAGATACGAATAGATAGCAGAGATCTGAATCAAGAAGAAGAAAAACGACAGAGAGAGAGAGGGAGAAAAAGCGAAGCATCGCAAGGGAGAGACGAAGCTGATCGAACCAGAGAGAAGAACGAGATGAAGAGATCGAGAGCGAGAGAAGAGACAGACGAAGAGAACGATCGAGAGAGAAAAGCAGACAGTTCGAAAGAAGAAGATCGCATCCCTAATCGCAGGATCGAAGCCCTAATTGCACTTTTCATAGCCCTAATCACAGGTATGCCATCTTTCTTCTTACTTCCATATGCCATATCCTCTTCTTCTATGCCGTATCCACTTTTTCCAAGCCGTATCCCGTCCGGATTCCGTACCCGTACCCGTGTCGTGTCGTGTTGACACGGGTACTTCGCCAAAACTGACGAGTCCGTGTAACGTAGGGCGTCATAGGAAGTCTCAGGTATTTCAATGATAGTGCCTCAATACCACATCCTAGAAGCGTAGCCATTTGCTAAGTCGATTATGTTGCATATTAATGCCCACCACACTACTTTTTTTTCCAAATTAACCTTAAGTGCTGAGATTACTCTAAAAATTCTCAATACTGAAAAAGATTATCTATTTGGCTGTTATCCCCCAAGGAAAAAAAGACAGTATCATCCACATATTGTAAGTGAGTCACACTAACCCTATCTCTACCAACTTCTAGTCTCTCAAAAAGACCTACCTCTCTAGCTCTATCAACCATCCTTTCTAACACAATCGGCCACCAAAATAAATAGAAAAGGGGAAAATGGATCCCCTTGTCGTAATCCTCGAGAAGCCTTAACACTCTCCATCTTTGGATTTATGAATTTGAAATGAATGGATTTGAAATCAATAATTTGAGGAGTATAACCTTTAAGTTAATATAATAATTTAGATTTAGATACTAAGAATGAATTTGAGAAGCTTTATAATGATGGATTTTAAATAACTTCGTAAAAATAGTTATTTGTAATCCTTCCATAAAAGATCTACTTGTACAAGAATCTTAAGAAAATAATGAAACAAGCATCTATTCAATTCTCCACTTTGGAGTTATCATCTACCTACAATAACTAATCTTATAATTTTATAAGATTTAATTTCAAATCCATTTGTTTGTAATGCATCCATCCAAACGGGCCCTTAGTCCTTTCCAAATTGGGATATTCCAAAATGGAAAATGTTTGAGACTAACAAAAAGCTCCCACAATTTGACCCACAATGATGTGGTTTGGTAGGTGTCAACTTTTAATTTGTTATATATCCAGTGATATAAGGTTCCACTCTTTTGCCACATCGTTTATGGGTCATGGTTTTGAGTTTGATTTGCTATCATTGTAATGGTTGATTTGAATACTGTTTCGTTGTGTTGATTTTAAAATTTTAGGGACGAAATTCTTTAAGGAGAGGGGGAGGTTATAACGATTCTGGTTTAGACCCCAACTCGTTTATTGTTTTGGATTTGGATTCCTTATCTTATATGGTTGTTCATACCCTTACACATCCTCTTTTTGATTGAGTTTGGTTATTTGGATGTCATTGTTGCGTTTGGAACAGGTTGGGAGTCTGTTTTTCAAAGGAGTCTTTGCCTAGATTTTGGTTAGTTTGCTCGAGCGGTCTTTGAAAACTTCCAGTATATTTGTAGTGTTTTTCGCTCGAGCGGTGTTTCTTGCTCTCGAGCGGTCTTTGGGAACTCTCAGTACTTTTGCAGGCCTACAAAAGTACTGGGAGGGTGGTGTTCTTTGCTCGAGTGATCACTTTGTTCGCTCGAGTGGTCTCACTTATCGTGTCTGGTCACTCAAGAGGTGTTTTGGTCGCTTGAACGGTCTGCGCGTATATCAGTTCGTAAAACTCACTTTTGAGTCACTTTTCATATATCTCTCTTTCTAAACATTTCAAAACCCTAAATCTAGACCTTCTCTCTCTAAAACTCATCTTCAACCTCCAAATGCTCTTAATCTATTAGTTTCTACACCATTATCCTTTGGGAAAAAGGGTGGAGCTTGCTTGGAGCTTCCATTTGATCGGAGCAAAGTTCACTTTCAAGTTCGCCAAGTTTTGTGCTTGCTCTCCCTTGTCTTCTAGCTTTGAGGTAGGGATTTCTCCATACTTTTTTATGGTTTTTAACTTAGTTATTTGATTTTCTAAACAATGTTGTGATTTGAGAACTTTTGAACAAAATCTAGCGTTTTGGTTTAAAAATCAAAAGAGGAGTTTTCAAAGAGTTTTTTTGAATATGATTGTGGATTTGTAAATGTAGTTGAGTTGTGATAAAATGGTGGATTTTTATCCTTGGAATTGATTTATAAAGGAAAAGGGGATTTTTGCCCTAAAATACGAATATTTGATTTTGTAAAGAGAAAATGGAAATGATGTTGGGTTCTATGGAATTGCAATGATGATGATGGTGATGGTGGAGTTGGATATGTATTATCACTCCTATCTTGAAATTTTGGAAAGTTTATCTTTATTGCAAATTATCTATCTGTTTTGGGCTATCGGTGGAGGATAGCCATGATTGTTGTAGAAATTGCATGAGAACTAGGAGAGTTGAAATTAATTTCTCATCCATTTGCATTGAGCATTGTTGCATACTTGACACATTGAAAATGTATATTGTTTTGAGAGAAAGGAGTGAATACCTTGATGAATCTGGGTAGGGGTTGTGGTTGTGGTATTATTGTTGGTCTGTGTGTCCTTGGTGAAAGTCCAAAGACCCGTGCGGTTAGGTGCCGAGTCTTCCGGTTAGTATCGGTAAAAATGACAATTGGTAGTGCTTGTATAAGCCTACTTGCAAACACGTACCTAGAGATTCCCAATGTTGTATCCATGCCCTATTTTCTATTGTAAAGGAAATGGTTTCATGAATTGTGATAAAATTTGGCATTGCATGGTTTTGGAAAGAGATATAAAACGTGTTTTGACACGAGTATTGCATATGCATTCACCTCATAACTTTGTTAAGATTCATACACTGTTAGAGTATCTATACTAGGCTTTGGCTCACCCTATATGGAAAACCATTTTTAGGTATTGATGATATGCCTCCGCTAAGGCTGTAGCTCGGGAGGACTTGGAGTCCAGAGCTTTTTGTTTTATTTTTGTTGTATTTATTTTATACAAGCCTAAGGTTTTATTTGTATTGAGTTTAAACTCACTTTTGGTGTAACCAAGTATCGTCTTGGAAAGTTGTAACCATTAGGACATTTATACATCTGTTTAACTTTTATTTCATACTAGTAACTTGTGGCACATGCTATAGATTTAGGATTAGGGCTTATAAATGTATAACGACATGTGTTACCTTTTGTACAATGGGATTATATGAATGGAAGGATATTATATGCAGAACTGTGTTGTCATTTAATTAATATCGTGGGATGAATTATAGTTATTATTTTCGGGGTGTTACAGATATTTTGCAAAAAGCATTTAGCTATGGTTTTGTAAGTTGTTTCCCATAGCCATTTTAAGCCATTATTTCATGATGTAGAACTTACAATGGTTATTCCATTTCTAGCGTTGCTAAAAGACAGATTGATTATAAAAATATTCAAAACTCAAATGAACGACACATAGCAAAAGAAACATCATAATTGTTGTTTGTTCACAAGTATGTGATGTCCTTAAATTTAGTTCATAATCCCAGGTATAAGAATTATATCCAGTGAGTAGTTTTTATCTTTATGTAGGGTTGGACTTACGGGTTGGATGGAGCACTTCTAAAGGCAACTAGAATAACAGGAATTCGGAACTTCAATGTAAATGTATGCAGCGATGTCATTAGCAATCTCAATATCTCATTCCTATTCTTGTACTGTAGGATAATATGGGTGATTTATATGTCCATGGAGGGTAGGAATTTGGACTTATTCCACTGAAAGTAGCTATTTGGGGACCATTTGTTCTGCTCAATTTGGAAGACATTCCGCCTCAACAAGCAGCTGATGTCAACAATATAGGAAAAGAGTGGCTTGGTAGCTCATCAGAGATACTGAGTACCAACGGAGTTGACTCTTCTCTGAGTTACATTTGCAGACGTGAATATACCATTGAATGTAACTGGAAGGTTTGGTCCTTAACATGTTCTAAAATCATGTTGAATTCCCTCCTATTTCTTTTCGTTAATGAATGACCCTTTCTGTTGCCAAGGTATTATTTCCCCATCATCGTTTTCTCTGAGCAAAAGAAATTAACATTGTATTTGACTACTTACCCACATAAAGAAATATATGTATACATGTCTTTGACTAAATTTCAGTGTCTCATTTATCGAATTAATTTCATCAGTTCTGTTCGCTATTTATATTTCCATGAATCACTGATAATTTTACAACTTGTTCATGCAGGTTTTCTGTGACAACTACTTGGATGGTGGTTATCATGTACCATATGCACATAAAGGTCTTTCATCTGGTCTTAACCTCGAGTCCTATTCTACCACAGTATGTTCACTAAGTTCATCTTCTTGTTATTCAACTCGTAGTTGCATATTGCAAATAATAGTACTATGGCTCTGACAATGCCTTAAGACCCTGACGTTCTTATTTTTCTAATTTGAGTTACATTTTCAGATAAATTATTTCTAGTGTTTTCTTTTAAACCATACTTCTAATGATTGTCTTTACAAATGACAGACATTTGAGAAAGTTAGCATCCAACAATGTGATGGTGGTTCAGCGGAAACTGAGAATGAGTATGAACGACTTGGATCTAAAGCTCTGTATGCTTTCATTTATCCAAATTTCATGATTAATAGGTAACCCCCTCCTGCTCATTAAGATATGTGCCTGTGGTTGGTTGTTAACTAATTGATAATCACCTCTCCGTACCCGCAGGTATGGGCCTTGGATGGACACCAATCTAGTACTCCCAATAGGATCCAGAAAATGTCAAGTGATATTTGACTACTTCCTTGATGCTTCCCTTAAGGTAACTTTTCTTTTCTTCCAATTAGCACATTTAATTAAGTAAATTCTATGGCCATAACAAAAATACAAAATAAAAAAAGAAGAAAAATAGAAATGCAAAGAAAAGAGGGAGTGAAAGGAAATGACAGGAATATCCTTGATGGAAATAACTGCAAGTTTGGAACTAGTATAGTGTATACGTGATGAATTAGGGCTGTGCAAAATACTGCCTAATTTGCCCGATCCATGCCAAACTGCTCTGAACCGAGTAAATTGAGAGAGCAAGGAGGTTTCAGCCATTAATTTGGCAGAGCAGTGCAAATTTAAGGTATCGTCACCCGCAGCTCAACCGACCAGCACCGTCTATCCCATACACGTGATATACCTACCTAGCTGTACCTAATCACTCCTCTCCAAACACTTAAGTCAGACTCTTTTGCATTTCGTCTCTTCACTTCTCTTTCTAGAGACTTCCTCTTCCTCTCTCTCTCTACACTTTGTGCCATCCCCCACACCACTACCACCAACCACCCACCATAAAGCACCAATCATGTGGATCCAGCACCTATTGAACAGATCACATCCTGGTGTTCCTCCTCATTGTGGTTCTCTCCATTGCTGTTGGGTCTACTTTAATGGGTTGAAGAAGGTTTGCAAGAGCATAATGATGGTTGAAGGTTTCCATGGCTGTTGGTGGTGTTACTGTATTCAGGTATATATGCATATATGTGTGTTCATATTTGGTTATTTAAAAAGAATGAATAATAAATACTAATAATATATATTACTATCTATTTATGTTTTGGGTTTACTATATTCATATTTTTCATGACTCATTTGTTGAAGTACAGTTTTTCCTCTGATTTTTGAGTTCTACTAGCCTTCTAAGCACTTCTAACTTACATATTCTAACCCGCCAATCTGCCCAACATGCTAATTGAAACCGCAAAAAAAGTTCAACCGACCTGCCGGTTTAATGGTTTGGCAGGTCGACTGTGGGTGAATAAATAGCCCCACCCGCCAAGGCCAGGTTGATTGCAAAAATCTTCTGAACCCGCATCACGCTGAACCGTGCACAGCCTTAGTGATGATGGACTTTCATTGGTTTCTGTTCATGGGGATTCATTGTTACATCTTTAAAGGGTAAATCATTGTTGTTATTATACTCCATTACCCTTAATCCTGGAACCTCATGCCAGTCCGAATTCAGTAATACCTTTTCACTTAAAATTGTATCCCGGGTTTTCATGGATTCAATTGGAATCTGTATCTTGTGTGTGTGTTGAGAAGGGCTAAAGCAACATCATTTATCATGTATGTCATCGGTTTTAGATGATTCACAGTACAATTACTTTTCAGTTGAAAGAATTAAAACTTAAAATAATACTAATCTGGTATCTATTGCTTCCTCAGGAAGACATAGCTTTCATAGAGAGCAGTCTAGAAGATAGTGAACGAGTGCAGGTATGAACAATCCATGTTAACATCCCGATGATCTTCCATTGAAATATTTGGATTTGGAGAGAGATTTGGAAAAGAAAAGGAAAAAGGAAAAATGAAATGTCCATTGTCAAATCTTTCTGAATTCATGATTCAAACAGAGCTTTAGAGTTTTTTTTTTTTTGTTTTTTTTTTTTTTCATGTGAATCTGCAGATGGAAGATATCATCTTGTGTGAAGGTGTTCAGAGAGGCCTTGAATCGCCTGCGTACTGTAGCGGTAGGTATGCTCCGTCCGTGGAGAAGGCCATGCACCATTTCCACTGCCTACTTTATCACAACCTTATTAATTAATTGATATCTAAATGGAAATTGCCAGTGGTTACCTTCAATCTTCATGCTTCTCACCTCTTTTCCCCATTACTGTGTGCGCTATATTATATATATACACTGGTGGTTATTCATTTGTTTATTACCATTGATTATTTTAGAGTAAATTATACTTTGCCCTTTTTATGTGGCAGTCAATGTGATATTTTTCAGTTAATTTTGAACAAATATTAGTTTTACAGGTAAATTGAGAAAAACTTGAAACGCGAATGGTCAAAGTAGGAAGAAAATAAACTTTAAGAGTCAAAGTCAGCATATAACCAAATATTAAGTGGGTAACGGATAATTTATCCTTTTTTTTAATTAATATATCAATATTAATTGTTTCCATCATTTTATTTATTTATATTATTGAAATTAAACTTTACATAATCAGCTATCACCATTGATTGCATTCATAATCACTTCATTTTTATTATCAATATTTTATTTGTCAAAATTCAACTTGATGACATTTCACCTTCATCATTGTTAATTCTTTTTTCATTTACCAAATTAGACTTGACACTTGATAATGTTATCTTTACACTTTTATAATCACTTGATCAATTTTATTCGGGATACTTTCATTTCAGTGGATTTGTAGATAAATAATTTTAAATTGATGATAAACTTATTCGCCTAAAAAATTAATGATAAACTTTGCAGATATTAAAAAAAAAAAAAAAAAAATACTTTTACATAAATAATTTTTGGAAAAATCTCTTGAGATGTAATTATCCATTTTTATTCTGATTGCCTGATCATCTATTTTCATTGCCTATTTTTTTTTACATTTTTTTATTATTATTAATGTTCAGTTCAGTAATGTTGATTATCACCATTTATAATTTAGTCATAAAGAAAGTAAAAACACCATTAAAAAAAGAAAATAAAAAAAAAAATTTGGGTAAATTACAAACACACCTTGAGGTTTACTTAAATTACAAAATATTTCATGTGGTTCTAGAAATTATATTATGCCCTATAAGGTTTCTAATTTCATAACAAATAAGTCATTTTGTTAATAAATCATTAAGTTAATTAACAGTTTTTAGTAATGTTAAAATTTTATTTCAATTTAGAATTCAGATAATTTTATTATTGTATAGGTGAACAGTTAGAAATTTTACTTTTTTAATTAATTCTGTTAAATAAAAAATTTTGAGAGGGAGGTATTTGTAATTTTCAAACTACAAAGAGTAATTCGTATTTTAAGTAAACTTCAGGAGATGTATTTGTAATTTATCCAAAAAAATTAATAAATATAATAATTTGGTGACAAACAAATTAGCTGATACCAATTCAGACCAATTTTGTACAAATGATTGAGCTCTAAACTCCACCAAAATAAAGAAATGGGGTCACTGCTGTGTTAAGGCACAGCAGTGAGCGTTATGTCTTAATTTGAGGTGTATTATTGATTTATTTTATGATCTGAATTATTATTTTGTAAGGTTTGTTGAGTACTTTATGCCTATCAAAAATTATATTAATCGGATATTAATAACTATATGATCGATAACCAAAAAAATAAACAATAAGTTTTTCTTTTGAGAAATAGCATAAAAATATGTTATTCAATCATATAGTTATTGATATCCAATTAATATGATTTTTGGTAGGCATAACGTACTCAACAAACCCTACAAAAGGCACGGTTCGAATCATAAAAATATATTCAGAATACACATCAAATTGAGGCACAACAATTACTACTGTGTTAAAGGTACAACAGTAACCCCTCTTCCCACCAAATAAACACTATTTTTCCTCATGTCAGAAAAAAAAAAAAAAAAATCTCAAAATAATATTTTAATAACAAAATAATAATGAAAAATTAGTATGAGCTTTTTCCCCAATTCTCTCTACCAGTCATGGATGAAGATAATAGCATACATATGCAACTCTTGGCTGCCTCACTCATGTTAACCGACTCAAATAAATTGACGACTCATCCACCGCCTCCAAGCTGGTTTCTTCTTCATTGTACAGGGCGGTTAGTTTCTTTAAACAAAATGTGATGGAGAAGCTCATTCCATCTTTACTACTGACTTTACCGAGGCTTTTCCAAAAATAGGCCGACTTACTAACTTATTTATCAAAAATTTTCAAAATAAGCTGAAGTGTGTTTACAAAACACGCTTTTAGCATGTTTCTGGCCCAGACGCACAAAATGAATAAAATCATAAACGCGTGGTTATAAAACACACTTTTAATTAAGAAAATGCTATTCCTATTAGCGTTTTCATCTTTAGTGAAAACGTGTTTTCAAATCGCGCTTTCAATAGAAAGTTTGGTTAGAAACTACGCTTTTAAAAGAAAGCATGGTTCGTAACCACGTTTTTAAAGGCCATATAAAATGGCTCACCCCCTCATTTGCAACCATGCTTTTTATAAACACTTTGGTTTTTTTTTTCC
This sequence comes from Camellia sinensis, assembly GCF_055761805.1. NCBI lineage: Eukaryota > Viridiplantae > Streptophyta > Magnoliopsida > Ericales > Theaceae > Camellia > Camellia sinensis. The sequence continues at coordinate 137,226,559 of NC_138973.1, forward strand.
CCTGACCGAACCAGTTCTCCCTCTGCTCTCACTCTCTCTCTTCGTGGGTTCTCTACTCTCTCTCTCTCTGGGTCTCTCTCTCTCTCTCTCTCTCATTGGTATGTGGACTCTCTCTCTCTCTCTCTCTCTCTCTCTCTCTCACTCAGTTTGAATTTTTTTTGTGTTGATTTTGTTTGTAAAAATGTAAATGTGGGTACATAACAATGTGGGGTTTTGTGAATTCAAATTGGGGCTTTGTGAATTCAAATTGAGGAAGTTTAGAAGATATAATAGTTTGAATACAGTTTGGAAGATATAATAGTTTTGTGTATTCAAATTGTTTTGTGAATTCAAATTGATATCAATGTGGGTAGAATAGGGTTTGTGAATTGAAATTGTGGTTTTGAATTCATAGATTGAACCCTAGCTCAAGCCCTAGCCCTAACCCAATTCTAGGGTTTCAAATTGAACCCTAGCGCTTACCCAAAGTTTGTAATGCAAATTGAACCCTAGCCCTAACCTAATTCTAGGGTTTTCAATTGAATTTGAATTCACAAATTAGAGTTGGGTTTTTTTTATTTTTTATTTATTTTTATTTTTTATGATTGTCAGGCAAATGTTCACAAAAATAATAAAAAATAAAAAATTTAAACTCTCTTAAAGCAGATAATAAGAATCTTATAAAAATTGTAAATTTTGTATAAAAATGAGTGCAATAGAGAATGAATAATTCTTTTAAACTCTCTTAAAGACTTTTTATTATTATTATTTTTTATATTTACTAGTTTTCACACAAAGATTGTTTGAACATAATTACTAAAATTTGCTTATACGGATTAAGATATTGAGGAATCATTTCAAGAACTTAAAAAGATAAAAATAAATAAATAAATGATTTTGTTAATTCATAGTTTACCAAAATTCAGTACATAAATTTTTAAAATATAAAATTATATGAAAACAATAATTTAAATGCAACAAAATTTCACTTAAATGTTACTCTTCTTACATTTTTAATTGCACAGTTACTAATTAAACTTGCATAATCAAGCTTATCTATTATATCATTTTCAATGGATTATATAATAAACTGCAAAATTACTAATTAAACATTACTCTTTTTAATTTTTAAAATTCATCTCCATCTGCAACCCAATAGTGACCTATTGCTGAATATAGATCAACCACCGTATATCTCATGATGATATTGCTCGATATATCTATAAAAATTTTGTTGTAGTATGATGCGATATTTATTCACATATGCACAAATTCAAAATGGTGATGGACGCAAGTATTCATATCTTATAAACTCTAAACTCACATGCCGACAATAAAGTACTGATACTTCAGGAAGTTCACATGGTAGCTGTATGTTTAAAATTATTGTAAAAGAGTTGTCACGTCAACCTTTATGACCTCAACAACTATGCATCAACTTTATAGGAGTTGTCACTTCGACTTTTATTGACTACTCAGTGCATATCTGAAGGTTTTAAACAAAGTTCAAATCCACTTAGAAATTTAATTTCACTTTTCCGCTTACAAATATAATTCAATTTATTTTTCATTATACAATAGTTTAATTTCACTTTTTACCTTACATATTTAATTTAATTTAATTGGAGAAATTTAACCAATTTAATTTCAAGTTAACTATGTGTTGATTTAAGTCGATGTTGTTCTTGTCTGCATACTAGGCTAGCTTTTATCTGTAACACTTTCAAGTTCTATACATCGAAAAACCCATCTATAAGTACTCTACTACAAATTAATCTTCAATACATTCCAACTCTATAATATTTTCTCTTCAAGGTTTATAAATCTATTTGAAGCTGCATAGGGTGGCTTTTTTAAACACAAAGGATCTAATTGTTTTGTTGTTTTGTTCTGACACCCCCTCATCCCATTATGAATTGCTGAAGTTCACATGGGCACAGTAGCTATGGTATGACCTCTTGCTTTTTTCAAATAGTGAGTAGTCTCGTCAAAGTCGTCGCAGTGATACATCCAACATTTCTCAGTCATGTAATAAATTAAAAGACTCAATGAAATGGTCAAGTTCACATGGCCACAGTAAACAGCGTACAGATGATTAGTCTTTTTTGAAAAAGTGAATAGTCACCTTTGAGTGACGATTAAAATACTGATTGTGTGGAGCGTGTTTAGCATTGATTGTTTATTACTCATAAATATGTGGGCTTTTAATGGCATGTGACTTTGTGCAGCGCGACTTAGATGCTTTGTTTTTTCCTCACATTTCAGATTTGAATTATTAATTACATTAATACGACCACATAGCAATAGTGTTGACAAACAACTATATAAAGGGCTGAAAGAGTGATGGTAAACACACAACCTTTCTACTCAGTTCTCCCTAGGAAACTATCATTCATTTATGGAGAAAAAATCAAATGGAGTATACATTTACGGTAAGGGGTAGGAATCCCAAAGGTGAGAGTTCACGACGAGGAAGAGGAACGAGAAGGGGACTCGCAAGCGGTAGGAACTTTGAAACAGGTGAGAGTTTACATCGAGAAAGAGGAGCAGGAAGGGGAAGTGGCGATGCTGAAGTTGAAACACCGTTTGCTTTGTTAGATGCCTCTTGTGCTTATCATGATAGGTTTGGGAAGCGACATTTTGTCAAGCTCAAGTACTATCGAGATCCATGTGGTTTCGTGGAGGATCCATCTGTTAATCAAACAGGATATGGTTTAGCAGATGCTATACTTCTGAAGTGGCCCGCACTATTTATAGAGCGCGTGCAAATGGAAAGATTATGTCGGGAAAATCTATTGAAGGTTCCGAAAGCACGTTCAGTTGAGATCCAAAAGGAAGATCCAGATAATGTTGATCGACTATGTGAAAGATTTCGACGTGAGATTTCTCAAATGCGTCGTAGATTAGCTCGCGATATGTAACTATCTATACTTAAGTCGGATGCCAAGAAGAACGGAACAGCACCAAATGGTGAGGCTATCAAGGCTGTTAAGGAGGATCTTGCACTTCTCTCTGACCCTGAGTTCTCAGATTGTTTGGACTCTGAGATTCCCGATTTGAACAAGGATTAGGCGTCTATCTGTCTACTAAATTATATTAGGTTATCTATAATTATGTATTGTGTGTGTTAAAATAACTCTTTCGACAATGAGTTTGTGAAATGTTTGTTTAATATTTGTCTATGTAACTGTTAAGTATTGTACTCCTCGCTTTATTTTATGTACTGTGTTATGTTGAATGTTTCCACAAATTATTTTTGTGGGATACTTATGTTTGAACTAGCTACGTCGTTCTAAAGTGTTATAAGTGTTATAGTCATACCTTTATTTTGTTTTCCTGTTCGTAGTAGTAATTAGCAAATTAGATACTTTGTATTTGTTGTGTGAAGTTTTATTTAAATATTTCTTGGCAACAAATATTTAAGGGAACAACAAATATTTAGTTTCGAAAATTCTGTGAAAGTAGGCTTAGCTTGGGAAATAAATTAGTATAGGGGCTTAATTTTTTATTTGTTGTTTTTATTCATCATCAATCTTTTTTAAATTATATTTGAATTATAAATTTAAATGAAAATTTAAAAAACAAAATAATTAGGTAAATTAAGCAAATATTTAATTTATATTTTTCATATATATTTTTTTTACTTTTATATTTTTAAGGTCATAAGCGGTGATCATTGATTCAATGGTAAAATATTAGTCTAATAATCTTTGATATGATGTTTATGCTTGCTTGTTTGTGGTTTTCTTTTTATTTTTTTATGCCACATCATTATAGCTTAAATCAAAACTCTAGTTTTAGAGCTCTTAATCACTACCCTTTAGACAATTCATGCTGTTTATTTTTAAAAATATTTATGTATAAATTATTTATGTAAATATCAAATTGATCTGATAATTGTATATATAATTTTATCATTTAAAAAAAAAATAATGGTTGAGAAACTTAACTTCAAAATTACATAATTTATTTTTAAATATTAAAATAATAAAATTTGGTAGTTAAGATTGTTTATCAATACGATATTTTATATGAATAATTTATATATAGAGATTTAAAAGGTGACTGAGTGAATTATAGAATTTAGATTGAAGAGAAATCAATCAAAATAATAATAACAAAACAGTTTTTTACTACTTTCAAGGGCTTTTAAAAGCGTGGTTACGAACCACGCTTTCTTTTAAAAGCAAATTTTCTTTAAAAGCGTGATTTGGAAACACGCTTTTATTAAAGATGAAAACGCTAATAGGAACAACATTTTTTTAATTAAAAGCGTGTTTTGTAACCACGCTTTTATGATTTTATTCATTTTGTGCGCCTGGGCCAGAAACATGCTGAAAGCTTGTTTTGTAAACACGCTTCAATTTATTCTGAAAATTTTGGCCAAACTAGGCTTAATTTGGGAAATAAATTAGTAGGTTGGCCTATTTTGAGAAAAAGCCCCCAATTTACCATCGAGAAAAACATAATATTTTATAGAGTACTCAGGTTATAAATTCATTTGATAGATTTTTGAGGATATAGATTCAATTCAAGATCGTTTTTGTTTCGTCCATAAGGACTGGCACTAGGGGTGTAATTTTGGCCCGGGCCGGGCCCATCCAAGCTCGGGCCAGGCTGGGCCCATGTTGGGCCTTGTAGGTTCCTGTCAAAAAATCGGGCCGTCCCGGCCCACAGGCCAAAAAACTAGGCCCATGCCCAAGCCCAAGCCCAAGCCCAGGGGTATTCGGACTTTGGGCGGGCCTAAACAATTTTTAATTATTTTCAAATTTTTTCACCAAAATTTTATTATTTTCTATTAAAAATAACACCTGGCCTCGGGCTGGGCTTTTAGGCGGGCCGATGGATCGGGCTTCAAAACGATGGCCTAAACCCTGGCCCAAGGCCTCGAGCTGGGTTTGGGCCTAAACGAGCCGTGGACAGATTTTGGACCGCCCTCAGGCCACAGGCCAAAATTACACCCCTAACTGACGCATAATTTGCTCCCTCCACAAGGACAATGCATTATCTATGAAATTGTGCCCAACAATCTCTCTCTCTCTTCAAACCCTTGCCCAGAACCCCTATCTCTCTCACTTCAAATCGAATTTGCTCTCACGGTTCGCTAGAGACGAGTTCGATTTGCACTTAAAAGCCACAGTCGGAGTAATGTCCCAGACCCAGGTGATGGAGCTTGAAAAGTCCAGGTTTGGGACATCGCCGGCCAAAAGCGCTTCCGTGCCGTCACCTCTGCCTACTACAGAGGCGCTGTATGTGCTCTAGTTGTCTACGATCACTTGTTGTAGTAATTTCGACAGCATCAAGTGGTGGCTTCGATGAGCTCAAAAGTAATTAGATTTGATTTGAAATGATCTATTTGGTTGTTCTATTTTATGGGTTTGATTGGCTATTATTGAAGTTGTTGCAGACAGAGAATCACAAGAATGAGAATGAAAGTGATGAGTGAGAGAGTGGGGACGAGAAGAGAGAGGTCGAGGAGTTTCAGATTTTGGGTCATTCGATGTGTTTGAAGAGGAGGAAAGACTAGAAAATGGGTTCGTGGAGAGAGAGAGAGAAAGAAGGTGAAAGTCTTTACCCCCCTTTCTCTCTCTCAATAGATAAAATAGAAAGTTAAACAAATAGGTTAGATTTAAACAGATAATATGATTGCTTTGTTGAATTGCTGTTTGAACAAATAAAATAAAAATTTAAACAGATAGATTAAATAAGTTGGATGGGTAGGTTCACAAAAATTAAATAGATAAAATAAAAATTTGAACAAATAGATTCAATTTGGAAAAATTGAAGAGGTAAATAAAATTTGTATAGATAAATGCATATGGATTTATTAAGAATTTTTCCTATTTTATTACACAACTAAAAATTTTAATCGTTAAAACACCCATTTCACTAAAGGAGTAAATTACACTTTATTCCCTTAAATTATCACTCAATATCACTCTATCCCTCAACTTAAAAAAAAAAAAATGTTTGATTTTTAATTTAAAATACAAATTTTAAGTTTTTTTTTAAGAAAGTATTTTTGTTCATATTTTTTACTTTTAGTAATTTTTTTTATTTTAGTTAAAAAAATTAATTTTTTTGATGCACCTAAAATTTAGCTATTTGTAGAAAATTGGTTTAAAAATCACTAAAGCAGAAAGAGTAAAAAAAAAAAAAAATTGGTATATTTTTATATTCTTATTTTTAGTGAACATTTTTTAAAATATTTTTTGATAAATATTTTGTTGCTTTGTTTTCAATTTTTTTTTTTTAACAAACTAAAAATTAATTTAGAGATAAAATGAAAAAACCAAAAGGAGAGTCCCAATGGAAAGTGATATTAGGTGATAAGGGTGTTCATAGAGGTCAGTGTGGTTAGGTTTGACACTAAATTTAGAACCAACCCAATCATGATTGGTTCTAAAGTTTTCAACCCAGAACCAAACCAATTATTGGCTCACCTAATAATTTTTAGAACCAGTCCAACTCAAACTTCTAGTACTTTATTGGTTCACCTAGTAATTTTTGTATGTAGAAATTATTAGGTGCAATTAAGTCTATTTTGTAATAGTCTAATTAGGTGAAGACATGCCAATATAATAAAATTTTAAAATATATATAGGTTCAATTTTCGGGTTAGTTCAGTTTAGGCAAAGCCTAAACTAAGAACAAACCAAATCCTATTGATTTGATAATTTGATGAAGACTTAGAACCAAACCAATGCACTAAAAAATCAAACCAAACCAACCTAAAGAGGTATGTTTGGTTCCATTATTCGGTTCGCTGGGTAATTTGAACAACCCTATTAGGTGATGGTTCAAGGGGGAAAAGGACATGAGGTGATAGTTTAAGAGGGTAAAATGTAATTTATCCCCAAAAAATGGAGAAATTACAATTCAGTTCGCTTTTTAAAAAATAATTATAAATTCATAAAAAAATTATGATTTTAATTATTTGTATTTATAAAATTTATCACTGACTTGTAATTATTTATTTACTTATTTGTAAATCCTTTCGACTGTTAGTGAAGCCACTCTTATATCTATGGTAGTTGAAAAAAAAAAAAAAAAAAAGGTCATTTTTTAGAAAGCCTAATGTAACGCCCTCAATTTAAGACATAAATCATTCATTCACAAGTTTCATGAACATAAGGAAAAGAATACATTTTCATTCATCAAAGTCTTTTTTACAAAAATATCACATGTTATTAACAAGTAAATGCCCTACGGGCTTACAGCTTTCCAAGTTAACACTTGGTCATAACAAAAGAAGAGTTCTAACTCCATACATGAAAAGCCCTCGGCTTGGAATTACATTTGACACAAAATACAAATAGCAAAATGGAGTCTTCAACTCCTAAACCTCCCAAGCTAAGACCTTAGAGGCGGCATATCACCTGTACCTGAAAAACGATGTCCCAAGTAGGGTGAGCCAATGCCCAGTAGAGATATGCTAAACAACAAATGAGAATTAACTAAAACATTAGCATTCGATAAATGTTTAGCACTTATGAACCATCGTAAACCTTTTTCATAAACAATCAACATTGATACCCACATTTCAATTCACTTCCAGCTATTTCCCAAATCAATTTATTGACATAATTCATTATCATATAAACAATTCAAAATGAGACTACAACTCATCTATCAACACTTTAATCATAAACATCATTCATACACTTCCATTCGCTTGCCATTTTACGGAACTACGTCCGAGGGAACCGGCACCCAAATATACAAATGATTTCGGGACTTTCACCATGGATACTCCGGCCAACTTAATTATCAGTGGAGTCCATCCCCTATCTCCTCCTAAACACTAGAGTACATCCCCTATCTCCTCCCAAACATTGGAGTACATCCCCTTTCTCCTCCCAAATAAAGATGCATATACAATATATTTAAACACGTCATATACAATGACCAAATAAATCACATATTCAATGTGTTATTCCAACCGTCATATTCAATGACTTAGTCCAATTGATTAGTTTCCGTTTACCTAATCATCATGCATTTTCTACAACAATCATGGCTATTCTCCACCGATAGCCCAAAACAGATATATCTAAATAGATCAATAAATTCCTCAATAGATAATTTATTACATTTTCCATAGGTGAGTGATTCATTAATCCAACTACACCATTTAATCACAATTTTTCCCAACTTCATAATTTCCAATCCAATTTCATTAATTTCACAATGAATCCACTATTTATACAAACAGTTATTTAATCCAAAACTAGGACATTTTCTCCCAAATTCCACAATATTGACCCAAGGTCCAAATCTCACAATTTATGCATAAATATCTCCATTCTCAAGGTCTCACATATACATAGAACCCACAAATAGAAAACCCCTCTTTTACTATTTCAAATTCAAAACCCTAACTTCACCCAAACCAACCATTTATACAAAATGACTAACATTTATGTTAAAACCCATAAGAGTGAGTAGATTATCCCTACCTCAAGAAGAGAAGATGAGCCAAGCGAGAGATGAACTCCAAAGATGACGAAATCAACTTCTACTCAGATGAAAATTGAGATCTTAAAGAGCCCAATCTTTTTATCATAGGAAGGAGGGTGAGAAGATTACTAGATCTAGGTCAAAATGTAGAGAGAGAAAGAGTATTTTAGAGTGAGAAGCTCTCAACTTAGGGTTTTGGAAAGTTTTAGAGAGAGAAAGGACATAAAAAGTGATTTAAAATGTCACTTTCGCGATTTGATATACGTACAGTTCGCTCGAGCAGAGAGTTTGATGCTCGAGCATCAGACACAAAAATTATACCCACTCGAACGCAATAAAGGCCGCTCGAGCGCCAAGACACAACAGCAAGGCACTACCCGCTTGAGCACAATGAGACTCGCTTGAGCATAGAATACACTCATCTAGTATTTTACAGATTTCAGACAGTCGCTCGAGCGCCAGAGGGGCCGCTCGAGCGCCAGAGGGGCCGCTCGAGCTCAGACCCGCTAGAGCGTAAGAAACACCGCTCGAGCATGAAAAACACTCCTGCAGCATTTCTGCAGGCGCACAAGGTACTGAATGATTGCAAGCCCCACTCGAGCGCAAAAGGACCCGCTCGAGCGGAAGACCAAAATTCTGGGCAACAAGGTTCTAGACTAACAACCAACCAACCTGTTTTGAACACGCCGAAGACATCCCAAAACTCAAATTCAAAGAGTAAGAGGAAGAAGAGACATAACAACAACATTAAACCATAAGACCCGAGTCTGAAACACCATAAAGATCGATTTAGAAACTGGGGTCGTTATAACTAATTTCTAAAAGTTATATTTAATTTAATTAATTTAATTATTTTTAAAATATTCTACTAGGTTCTGTTTAAGGTAATATGACCAAATCATCTTTATAAACTTTTTAGGCGTGTTTCTATTTTGAAACCAGTACACAACAAAAAAATAATAATAGTCCATCATTTTATGGATAAAATCTCTCCATTTTAGGAAAAAAATCTCTCATTTATTTCATAGAGAAAATCTCTCATTTATTCCATAGAAAAAATGTCTCCCTTATTATAGGTAGAAAATCTCTCACATCCCCAAAACACTAAATTGTCTACCCTACTCCGACGTGAAAAAACAACGCTGTGAACATTATTACAACGCTGTGAAGGAGGAAGGTTACAATGAGGCCACTGCCGTTTATGGTTCGTCAAGTTGGAGAACATGCTATTTGAAGACAGATGGATGGCTGTAGTTCAAGCTGCTGATGTTCCAGAGGACTCTTAGCTCAAAAAGAACATCCCTTACCCTCGACAAGAGGCCTTGGAAAAGCCAAGTGAGGAGACTGCTGAAGGTGTTGGTGCTAAAAATCCACCTGTTGCAAATTGATGGACTCTGCTTGAGTTCTTTTTTTCTTTTTTCATTTTTTTTGGTTAAAGATTGGGCCTGAAGTCGTTTTGATATATGATTGGGCCCGAGGCCGTTTTGTCATACGTGGACCTGAGGTCGTTCATAAAATGTGATATGAATACAAATGTTTTTACATCGCTATATGACTCATGTTACGAAATATTATTTTATATGAATGAATGGATGTCCTATTTTGAAATGTGATTATGACCCTTTGTATAAGTGGATGTACGACGTACCACGTAAAATGTTTTGTAATGGTTTCAGATATGTATTCCATTTGAAAAAGCACGGATTTTGATACGATAACTATTTGTTTTAACATGGTTTAAGATACGTTTCAGACTTGTGAAATATGTTTTCCTCATGTTAAGGACATCATTCATTAACCTCTTTACTTTATTATTACTCATTGGGCATTAGCCCACCCTTATATTTTATGTATATATGTAGGTGAGCCATTAAAAAATCAACATTAGAGTTTGTACCGAAGTCCGCCTTTCTGTCAAGCCTTCCAAGAAGTGCCTCCGTGTTGAGGCATAGTGTTATTTCGTCAAGCCTAGCTTTGTTTGAAGTCTTTCATATAGTGTGTGAGATCTATATAAGCTCTGTTATTGTATATGTAAATATGGAAAGTGTAGTTAAATAGTTTAATTATTTTAGGTTATCATGTATGCATAGCTCAATGGACATTTATTATTTTTGTTTTGCTTCCGCTTTAGGCCTCGATATGATTTGAATATTTTGAAATTTTGTCTCTGAGGCCTGAGTACTTGCCGGTCACGACCTAAACTTTTAAGGGCGGGTTTGGGTCGTGACAGTTGGTATTTGAGCACGAGTTAAGATCTCACACACGTGTCCATTGAGCATTAGCGTGTCTAGCATACATTTAAGTTGCACGTATATAGTAACAAAGTTGAAAGATATATGGGAACGTGTGTAATAAGTTAAGTATTGAGATTGAAAATTAGAAGTCCTCAGGGAATTTTGATGATAAGTGGAGATCAAGATGTGTTTGTTTCTTTTAGCTTAAGTATTAAGAAAGTCATTTGACAATTTGGTAATTATAAGGAAATGGAAATGTGTTTGCTTAATAAATGTGGTATTGAGGCTAAGGTTAGGAATGATTATGGAATTTTGATGTTTTGATTAGAACAATGGTGAGTACAAGCATGTTGATTTGTGGAAACAAGATAGGATAAGAGATTTTGATCTTCGTTTGAAGCCATGAAATTATATGCGTTGCATGTTAAATTAGACTATGAGAATATCTATGAGAATATGTGGGAGATTGAGCCATTTGATGATCAATGAAGTATGTGGAACTATAGTGATTGAGATATTTGGTGATCGATAGTGTATGGAATTATAATGATTGAGAGTTAGAAATTGTTTAATATGAATAAGGTATGTTGATGTGGTGAAAGACATTATGTATGTTCCGTGGAATCTTGTATCTTTGTTGAATACAAGATCAAAAGAAGAAGTCAAGTGTGGACTCCACAAAAGAATCAAGGAATGTGTTGGGACGTTTTGTGGTAAGAATGATCAATAAACATATTGTTAATGAATGCAAGAAGTGTTAAGTTGGAGTTAGTGTTCCTATGTATGCTCGAACAATTATTGGAGAGTTAGAATTCTTTTGTGTGGATAATTGAAACTTGATCTGAAATGCTAAGATAATTAGAATAGGGACACTTCGATGTATTAAGACCGTTATGTCAAGTGTTTAAGCTAGTAGCGAGCAAATTGTGAACCAATATTTGATTTCGATATTAAGGTCATATTAGATACTTAGCCTATGTTGAAGACTCATGGATGTCAATAACAAAATATTTTGATTCATTGGAAACAAGGGAGTGTAATCATAAATATCATTTGAGATTGAGCTTTGATTATTTGGGGAACATGTGAATTATTTGGAGACATGTGTGGATGGTGAAACAAGAATATATGAATGTTGTGGACGATGTATTTTGTGTTTTGATGCTAGGAAATCGACGTTGAGACCTGTCATTACATTACACATTACAGAATAATTTTTGGTGACTAAACCAATTTGGTTAAATAACTTGTAATAAATGATAATGAGTTAAACCCCTGTGATGGGAAAATAGAATGGTAAGGAAGTTACTTGAGAATAGAAATGGGATGAGACAAAGTTGGTGAATTATTTGCAATACAAGTGGCTCAAGTTTGGCGGAAGAATGTAATAACCCCATCGTGTAATATTTTATATTTAATCAATGACAGAGATTTAAATTTAATTACATACTATTTTGATTTAATTTGGGCATTATGAAAATTATGGAAACTGAGTCGTATACGATTCTATTGAAGATTTATTTGGAATTAGAAATTGAAAGCCTGATTGACTCAAGAAAGGATAAGTAGTGAGTCGAATTATTTTAATTTCGAGTATCGGACCATATGGGAGTTTAATTAAATATTCGATTCAGATTTGTGAAATTGAAATTTGGTTAATTGGGTTTGAATTGGAGTTAATTACGTTATGAGGAGTGGGACTTAAGATCATTGCAAATTCAATTTATTTATGAGGTATTCAATTTGAGTATGTAATTTGTTGATGGAGACCTTGAGTTTGACTTGAAATTGAGGGTCGTACTGATGTGAGAAATCACAATTGATGATGGAAATAAGTTTAATTTGATCTTTGGAGCCTTTTGGGAGTTTGATTAAAAATTCTGATTTAGATTGATAATTTAAATATAATTAATTGGGCTTTAATGAAAGTCAAATTAGATTAATTAAATTATGTGGGACTTGTGATTAGTCATGATTAGTGTAATTATGTGGTTGTGGAATTGCATGTCCAAGGATGTGAATTATAAGGATTTGAAGTTGTATCTGTCGGTTATAAGAAAATCTGTTGAAATTGTGACCTTTGGACTGAAAATTGAAAACCTTAGAGGCACGATAAATTGAAACCAACCATATAGTTATGATCAACATGATTTTTAGAGTCTAGTGTGAAGTTTTGTAAGAATCTAATTCAGAATGAATTAAATTAATTTTATTAAATATTATATCTTACATTTATATATAGGTATATGGATCTTAATTGAGATAAACTCAACAAAAGAAAGGAAAGAAAAAAATCTGAGAGAGAGAGAGAGATTGAGAGAGTTCTGGAGACATCAAGAGAAGGAACCAAGGGGAGAAAAGAGAAAGTGCATCTAAAGCTTGGAGATTTGAAGAATTGTAAAGAAATTCAAGGATTTAATTCAAGGTATGTGTAAATCAACTAAAACTCTTGGAATACCTCTTCAATTGTGTAATATCAAGACTTAAATTAGAAATATCACACTCAAACGAGTTAGGGTTTGTAACTCATAAGCTTGAGCAAATTATACTCTTGAAATTAAACATGGATTCCTTGCATTTGTTAGATTTGAGAGTTAATTTCCTTATATTTGCTTATCTTGAAGTTGATTGTGAGAAGTTGAGCCTTAATCTTGAGGTTTTGTATGGTTTGAACTCATAAAATTACATATGAAATGAAGATCCATATGAATTTGGAAGAAAAGTTAGGTTTTGTAACAAAAATAGAGTTTATCAATTTTTGTTAAAGGTTCTTGATTCTTGAGTTAAAAAGTCTTGATGCTTTTGATTTGGAAAAAAATCTTATTCCCATGTTTATCAATGAATTTATGAAGTTTATGTTGAGTTTCAATGAGCCTTAGCCCAAGAACATGCAAGGAAACCATTTTAGAACGTACTGAAATTTTGGACTTGTTGCTGGAAGCCCAGAACTGCACGTGCGGTTTGGATTTCCGCATGTGCTGATTGCCCTATTTCAGTTAACTTTAAATAGGCATATCTCCTTTATCCGGACTCCCTTTTAAGTGATTTTTGAGCCTAAATTCAAGCCCCGAAAGTCTAGTTTCTAATGGTGGTGGTCTCACACCTAAATGCTTTGTACGTAAATAGATATGTTCAAATTAGTGAAGGTTGTTCACTTTCTTTCTAACCGTTTCATGCTATTTCTTCTCTTAACCCAGTTTTCTTTTGTTTCCTCCTATTTTTCTAGATTTGAATTATAACCCATTGAGGACTAACGAGTTTAGAACCAACATAAATAATAAGTTACGGAGCAAAGTAAGGGATCGGTTTATTTGATTAAGTAAAGATTAAGATAAGTAAATTTGATTATGAGAGTAATTATATATTTCGATATGTTGTGTTATGTAATTGTGTTTGTAGGTTAAGATGAGAACATCACCCAACTATTACCAGAAGCCTATCACTGTGAGTAATAGTATTGTAACGATATGTTTTTCATTATCTATTTTGATTTATGTACGATATGATTCTCTAAATATCCTATTTTGTCAAAATGCACAAGTTTCCAAGAAATGTGAAATGAGTTATGAACAAGAAATGTGAATTGTTTGTTATATGATATGGTGGGCCCAAGGCCATTCCGTTTATCCGTTCCGTTATGCTATGACATGATATTAATTGTTCGGTCTTTATGACTTATTGATTTCTGGTATGGAGCAAAGTGTTGTACAAAACTATGTGTTACAGTGGGAGTCATCTCTAGAATCCGTACGAGTCACCTCTTGGGTCCATACATACATAAATTGGGCCCAAGGCCATTTTGATACATGAATTGGGCTCGAGGCTGTTTTGATACATGAATTGGGCTCGAGGCCGTTTTGATACATGATTGGGCTCGAGGCCATTTTGATATATGATTGGGCCCGAGGCTGTTTTGTTATACGTGGACCCGAGGTCGTTCATAAAATGTGATATGAATACAAATGTTTTTACATCGCTATACGACTCATGTTACGAAATGTTATTTTATATGAATGAATGGATGTCCTATTTTGAAATGTGATTTTGACCCTCTATATAAGTGGATGTACCACGTACCATGTAAAATGTTTTGTAATGGTTTCAGATATGTATTCCATTTGAAAAAGCATGGATTTTGATATGATAACTGTTTGTTTTAACGTGGTTTAAGATACGTTTCAGACTGGTGAAATATGTTTTCCTCATGTTAAGGACATTATTCATTAACCTCTTTACTTTATTATTACTCACTGGGCGTTAGCTCACCCTTTTACTTTATGTATATATGTAGGTGAGCCATCGAAGGAACAACATTAGAGTTTGTACTGAAGTTTGCCTCTCTGTCAAGCCTCCTAGGAAGTGCCTCTGTGTTGAGGCGTGGTGTTATTTCGTCAAGCCTAGTTTTGTTTGAAGTCTTTCATATAGTGTGTGAGATCTTTATAAGCTCTGTTATTGTATATGTAAATATGGAAAGTGTAGTTAAATAATTTAATTCTTTTAGGTCATCATGTATGCATAGCTCAATGGACATTTATTATTTTTGTTTTACTTCCACTTTAGGTCTCGATATGATTTGAATATTTTGAAATTTTGTCTCTGAGGCCTAAGTACAGGCCCGTCATGACCTAAACTTTTAGGGGCGGGTTTGGGTTGTGACAGGATTAAAAGTCGATCTTTTGGTAGTGCATTTTTTGATTGTGTGTTTGAATGGAAATTTGGTTGTTTCTTTTGAATATTGTTATTAAAGTGACAACACGACTGCCAAAGTATACTAAAGAAACCTTTGTTTAGGGTTTATGTTTTAGGGAGGCCTCATATGCTTGTTTCTTGCTCCAAGCAAGAGGTTGGCAACATCCCTGTCATCCCTCGGATAGGTGTTTTAGAGAACCATCGTTGGTTTGTTCCTTGCTTCAAGCAAGACGTTGGCAACATCCTTGCAGATATACTATCCATCGGATAGGTTTTTTAGAAAACTGTCGTAGCTTTGTTCCTTGCTCCAAGCAAGAGGTTAGCAACATCCTTGCTGATGTACTATCCCTCGAATAGGTTTTTTTAGAAAACCCTTGCAGGTTCGTTCCTTGCTCCAAGTAAGAGGTCGATAGCATCTCTGCCGATGTACTATCCCTCGGATAGGTTTTTTAAAAAACTGTTGTAGGTTTGTTCGTTGCTCCAAGAAAGGGGTTAGCAGCATCCCTGCCGATTATAGCATTTGGTTTTAGGGTTTTGGGGGTTCTGGTTTTTGTCACAACCCTAACCCGGTACCTAGAGGTTAGATGTCGTGACTAGTTAATAATCATGGTCATCAAAGGTCAATTTAAAATTTACTAACATAGTGGAGTAAATTAAAAGGATACCTAAATAATTATTTTATTAAAAACATACATTGGAGCTTTTATTTATTTACATTGCCAAAGCTAGACTATGTTTACAAAAGTGCCCTGTGCCTACTTTACGCCCTGGCCCTACTACTTCTAACTTATGAGCAAGGGGTTAAAATCCTTTCCTAAGCCTCATTATCTGAAAGCGTTTAATAGTTATAAGCATATGGCAGAGTGAGAAATTTTATATAGAGAGCATAAGGGTATAAAAGTCACCATGGTAGTTTTTTAGACTAATTGGTGAATAGTTTGGTTCGAATAAATAAACAATTTAAAAAATAGACATATAATGCAGAAATCAAATAAGCAAAATAATCATAACCACGGTATAAAACAGAACAAAAAGTCAATGGATCCATGACAAATAAAGGGTACTAAAGTGACTAATTAGAAGGCAATGGTTCTTTAAGTCCACCAAGGCATGGGACCTCCGTGGTGGTACTCATGAAATAATTGCTCACGCTATCAATTATCAAGTTGTCAACAAAAAAATATTTAATAAACAGTTATATCTATGGGATTTCCTTTTTAAGCAAATAAGGTTCATTAAACAAATAATATAATTCATAAAGCTAATATAATTTACGAAACATAATTTACATAAAATAATTTATGGTAACTTAAAGTATAATAAAACTCACCTTAATATCGATTCCTAATTTCTGTCCCATTCGCTTGCTCCACTGCGCTCCCTTCTTCTTGTTGTTTGCTCAAACCAACCACTCCTATATATAGGAGTATTTAGCAGCAACTTGGCCTCAATCAATGACCACGTTGCTTATCCAAATCCATGGTCTCACCAAATCCAAAACGGGTTGCCATTAGCTTTACTTATCGAAATCCAAAATAGGTGCCTTATCTTAATGTTTCTTTGTTAACTAATTACACTTTGGCCCATGTAATATAATAATTACATTATCATCTTTTGGTAAAACACAATGACCCCTAATTTTAAATTAAATTACATTTTAGCACATATAACTATAAAATTAAATATTATTTTTTTAATCATAATTAGTTGATACTAACATGGTGTTAAAATTAATTAAACATTTGGGGTGTCACATTTCACATCTCCTAAATAGAAGTTTATTCCCAAACTTGTCGTACCTTGATTTTTGAAAAGATGTGGATATCGCGCTCGCATTTGATTCTCAGTTTTGCTACATAGCTTCTTTGACATGATAATTTTGCCATAACACTTTTACAAGAGGTATAGTCTTGTTTCGAAGAATCTAATTACGACGGTCGAGGATCTATACCAATTGCTCTTCATACGAGAGATCTCTTTAAATTTCTAGGTTCTCATTCTCAATGACATGTTTTGAATCTCAAAGATATCGTTGAAGCATTGAAACATGGAACACATTGTGAACATTAGACAATTCTGGTAGTAGTGCAAGACAATATGCCACAGGGTCCATTCTTTCTAGTATCTCAAATGGTTCGACATAACGTGGGTTTAATTTTTCTCGCTTCCCAAACCGAATGACTCATCTTGTTATTGAAACTTTCAAGAAAAAATGATCTCCTACCTTAAATTCCAAATCTCGTCTCCAAGAATCTGCATAGCTTTTCTAATGGCTTTGGGTAGTGTGGATTTGCTGTTAGATGAGTTGGATTTTGTTACTTGTTGTCACGACCCGAACCCGCCCCTATGGGTTAAGGCCATAACCGGCCAGTAATCATGAGATTACCTACGGCCTCAAACCACTAAAACAAAACTCATTAGAGTAAAGGGGCCAAACGGAAGCAATTTAAAACTTTGTCCATAGAGCTGCGCTTATATGCACACCATAACATTTCAAACATTTATATGTTAGTAACTCACATCAAAATATGTACTAACACAGAACACTGTACATACAGGATCATACAAGTTTAAGTCAGTCGAACCCAAGACTTATATACAAAAGTAGTCCAATGCTTTCGCCGACATAACAAAACTATGAACAAAGGACAAAGGCGATGACAGTCTCGTGCTTGAGACGTTTGGGCTGACTCCTCAAAACTTGGACTGTTTCTCATAATTTCACCGAGGCTGGTTCTGGACGTCCCTTGGCTCACCTACATGTACATGAATGAGTGTGAGCGAAAGCCCAGTGAATAATATCGAATAAGGAAGATACGTAAGCAATCTTTGAAATAGTTACAGCAGACGGCCTTTGGCCCAATCACTTGTATCAATCGGCCTTTGGCCCAATAATTCATGTCAATCGGCCTTCGGCCCAATCATTCATGTCAATCGGCCTTCGGCCCAATCATTTATATCAATTGGCCTTCGGCCCAATCGTTCATATCAATCGGCCTTCGGCCCAATTATCTATATCGATCGGCCTTCGGCCCAATCGTTCATATCAATCGGCCTTCAGCCCAATTATCTATATCAATCGGCCTTCGGCCCAATCATTCATATCAATCGGCCTTCGGCCCAATTATCTATATCAATCATTGTCCACCATACAAATTAATGAACTTACAAGACTTTCATAGAAGTAAACAATTGGACAATAACATATCTCAAATATCTTGTTAAGACATTACTCACAGTGATCGGTTGGTTGGTTTGCCTTGGAGCTCGACCCTACACATTCCATGAACACAAAAGGGTCACAAACAATTCGATCCGTTCTAAATTCACATATTCCTCTTTAGGCTTCATTCTTATCTCTTTAATCCAATTACAATGCTTAATGCATGCCTAAGAGTGCTTGCAAGTGAAAGAGAACGGAAAATGAAACACAGAACGATCACACAAAATTTTTAGAAACAGGGTCCCCACTCGAGCGTGGACTTCTCCGCTCGAGCGGGCCCAATAGGCCTGCAAAAGTACTGGTTGCATCAAATTCACGCTCGAGCGGAAAGTCTATCTACATAGCTCCCCGCTCGAGCGTCAACTTCCCCGCTCGAGCGGGAACCATGTCTGCAAAAATATGCTGGGAGCACGAATTTCACGCTTGAGCGGTGATTCCCTCGCTCAAGCGGACATCAATTTTTTGGGTTTTTCCAGCAGTGTTCTTGAGTTCAATTTCAACATCCCAATCAACATTTCATGCATATAATTCAAATATACTTGTGCTAACATGCTACAAACATCAAATTACAACATTTTGAAGCTCAATTTCATAAATCAAACACATGCATGGCTCATTTTCCACCAATGCCTTTATCAACATAACAATTTCATGCATTCAACACTTACACCCTTATGAATGTCACATGCATGTGACTTATTACTCTCATTCTCAACTTATATGATGGAGGGATGGTCAAGAACATGAGCTTCAATTAAAAACTTACATGGATCATGCATTTGGTGCTCAAATATGCAATTTCAAAGTAATTACATACATGCATGCACAAATTGACCTTTAATCCAACAAAACCAACTCAAATCCATTTCAATCCTCACTCTTGATTACCCAACTAGCTTGAATACATAATTTACAACATTAAACTCATGAATTACTCACCAAGGAGCCTTAATCTTCACAACTATGGTTAATTCTTGAGCTAGCCCTCAAGACTCCCAAGCTTCAAGAGCAAACTTAGATGATTTCCTCCTCTTCTTTCTCAATTTCGGGTCTCTCCCACTCTCTAGAGAGTTTAATCAGCCAAAATTATATAAAGAAAGGAATTGAACATAATAAGGCCTTTAATATAGCCCTACTCACATACATTGTTTTTTTATATAAAAATAATGAGCATTAAGTCATTAATTTAATCTGATTAATTTGACCCAAATCAATTTTCAATTAAATTTCACCGTAGGCTCTAAAAATTACGCTAATCACAAAGGCGCAATCGATTTCAGTTTCTGTGGCCGATAGGGCCTTCAATCTAATTTCCAAAGCAGATAGTCAAGCAGATATTCCTACGGTAAACAGATAGAAATTCAAAGCCACATATTTTCACATGATGGCACACAAAATCACATTAAACACATAATCATATTCATATTGAGGACCAATTAGCACAAAACGGAACAGGTTATCACACTTGTCATCTGCACAATTTAGGGGCCCAATAACTTTATGTCTCCAACCTTCGTTAACATACGAGCGATCGACATTTCCTCATATACAGTATTTTCATAGGGTGTCGTCCCGATTCTCACTTGGTAACTGTTATTATAGGCGAATTCCACTCACGACAGATGCTCATCCCAATTTCCTTTAAGGTCTAATACGCACACTCGCAACATGTCTTCTAACATCTGAATCATTCTTTCGAATTGTCCATCAGTTTGCAGGTAATAAGCGGTGCTAAACTTTAGTGTTGTTTCCAAAGCTGCCTGTAACTTGTTCTAGAATTGAGATACAAAATGAGGGTCTCGATCTGATACAGTTGTTACTGGGGTGCCGTGCAATCGAATGATCTCCTTGATATATAAAGTGGCAAATTTATAAAGAGGGTACGTGGCTCTAATGGGTAGAAAATATACCGACTTTGTTAATTGATCTACTATGACCCATATCTCATCGTTCTTTAAGGCTAACTGTGGTAATCTGATAATGAAATCCACGGTGATGTGTTCTCATTTCCATTTAGGAATAGAGAGTGAGCATAGCAGCCTTGTAGGTCTCTGATGTTCCGCCTTAACTTGTTGACATTGGAAGCATTAGGAAACATGGCTTGCTATGTCTCTTTTCATTCATGTCCACCAATATTGCTCTTTCTTTCAGATCGTGGTACATCTTCGTATTCCCAAGATGAGCTACGAATCTCGAGCTATGGGCCTCCACTAATATCTTCGTTTTGATCTATGGAATGTTGGATACGCAAATTTGATTTCAAAACTTCTGTATCCCATTGCATATAGTGAAATTAGAATTATGCATACTTCATTACTCATTGTGTTTTTTCCTCAAAAGTTTGTCCTCACATTAACGTGCCTTAATCTCATTAATTATTGTGGGTTCCATGACTATATTAGCAAGCAATCCATCATCTTTTGTGGAACCAACTCCAAATCTAGCTTTTCCAGTTCCCGCATAAGTGGTTCCTTGTCAGTGAAGATGCACGCCAAACTTCTGGTAACCTTTCAACTCAACGCGTCTGCTACCGCATTAGCCTTGCCTGGATGGTACTGAATCTTCACATCATAATCTTTCATAAATTCTAACCACCGTCGTTGCCTTATATTTATTTCCTTCTGTGTAAACATATACTTAAAACTCTTGTGGTTAGTGTAAATTTCACATGTTACCACGAAGAGGTAATGACGCCAAATTTTAAGGGCAAAAATCACTGCAGCCAATTTCCAGATCACGAGTTGGGTAGTTCTTCTCGTAAGTCTTTAGTTGACGTGAGGCATATGTAATAACCTTCCCATTTTGCATAAGAATGCAACTCAATCTATTATATGAGGCATCGCTATAAATCACAAACCATTTGTCCCAGTAGGGAGTGCTAATATAGGAGCTATCACAAGTCTACTTTTTAACTCCTGGAAGCAATGTTCTTATTTTTCGGTCCACTTGAACAGGGTGTTTTTCTAGGTCAATTGTGTCAATGGTGACACAAATTTTGAGAAATCCCAAACGAAACGTCAATAATATCCTGCTAATCCCAAGAAACTTTGAACTTCGGATCGATAGAGATGTCGTCCTTCTCAATGACGTGGCCAATGAAGTGTATATTAGACGAATTCATCGTAATAGGGTTTGAATACTCGATTCATGAGGTCCATAAAACTGTTGAAGTGTTCGTGATGCCAAATGGCATAACACGGAATTCGTAGTGTCTGTAACGTGTTCAGAAAGTAGTTTTCTTAATGCTTCCTGCTTTGACCTTCACTTGATGGTAGCCAGGCTACAAGTCGATCTTCGAAAATATTGGAGCGCCTTGAAATTGATCAAATAAGTCATCGATTCTCAATAAAGGGTATCGATTCCTAATGATTACTTTGTTCAATTCTCGTTAATTGATACACAATCTCATCGTACCATCATTTTTCTTCACGAACAATACCAGAGCTCCCTATGTTAAGGTACTTGGTCATATGAAACCTTTGTCGAGCAATTCCTGAAGTTGTGTTTTTAACTATTTCAGTTCCACAATCGACATGCGATAAGGAGTTTTTGATTTGTTATGTATCGGGTTAAGTTTCAATGGTGAATTCGATTTCTCATTCAACCAGGGTACTAGGTAAATCTTCAGAAAAAACATAAAGAAATTCTCGAACTACAACTATTGAATTGTGTTTTGGGTCCACTCATTAAGTATCGACCACATAACATATATACCTATAACAATCTTTTCTCAAAAGTTGTTGGGCTGACATAGAGGATATCAAACATGGAGGGGTAGAAACTCCAATCCCATCAAAGACAATTTCGCATTGGTTTGGTAAGCAGAGGAAGACCTTTTTGGTCGTACAGTCAATAGAGGCATGGTTAGCAGCTAGCCAATTCATTCCTAAGATTGCATCAAAACTACTGAAGCAAAGTGGAATCAAATCCACATATAAGATTTCACCTTTAAGGGATATAGCACATGATTTATATATATCAATACTAAGTACTGAACCTCCAGAACAAAAAGACACAATTAATGCATATCCCAAGGGTTCAGGTGTCGATGTCAATTTGGAAGCAAAGTCTGGAGCAATAAAAGAATGAGTTGATCCAGAATCAATGAGAATATAAGCTGAATGACCACATATAGAAAGGGTACCTGACACAATATTTTTTGTAACATCGGGGTTTTCAGGCACCAAAGCAAAAGCTCTACGCTTCTGCTCTTTCATCACTCCTACAGGCACTTTGGGTTTCTGAACTGATTCAGAGGTACTTGTCACAGGTTATTAAATTCTGGACAATCTTTCACCAAATGGCCTAATTGTCCACATCTATAGCATGCTCCCATTGCCCGATAGCATTATCCTCGATGAGCTTTATATAATTCACAAAAACACCATTTTTATTTGTACATTTTTGGTATTGGTACATCATTCACATCTACGAGTTAAAAGTTATATCAATTTAGTGTCTAATCCTTCTATAAAAAATTGGATTAGAACTAAGACATGATTAGTTCATTGTACACCAAAAAAAGTTTCTCGTAGTTGGGGTCTGATTTGAAAAGTTGAACAACTTAGGGAAATATAACGGTTTATGGCCTTCAAATTAGCAACTATTCTGTTCAATCCCATATCATACCCAAACCAACATCTGATGGGAGACCCACAAGACTAGTTAGTCCAATGTATCTATCTACTGTGTTGTCATTCCTTCACCACAGCCATTCTACTTCCACTGGGTCTGCCCATAAGTAGATTGGTTTACCCATAAGTTGCCTAAGGATTGGGTCGGAGTGTTTGATTATTTCCTCAAAATCTCCCTATCCTTCTAGTAGGTTTGGGACATTGTTGTTGCAATTTCCTAAGATTTCTTCAAAATTCGGCTCAGGTCCATACCAGGAGGAGTCCCCAAAGTTAAGCTTTGACACCTTTTACATAATAGGGTAACCAATCTTAGCTAAGGGACCAATGAAATACTACATGCATGCAAAAATAATTGCTAACATGACATATCTAAACATAACTTGCAACTAAGGTCTCCTAGGTGCACTGTGAGCCCCACCGTTAATTACTTTATTGATTCAACTTTTTGACAATTTGATTAGCAGTGACAAAGCATCCCCTCAGTTTTCTTTAATTTTGACAAAGTAGTAATTGAAGGGGACAAAAAACTTATTCCCTATCCTACTTCTTAATTGTGTGTGTGTCCTATGCTTTAATGATTTTTTTTTAAAAATAAACCATTGCTATGATACCACTTTTGTCACGACCCTAACCCAGTACCTAGAGGTTAAATGTCGTGACTAGTCAATAACTGAGGTCAACAAAGGTCAATTCAAAATTTAACAAAATAGCGGAGTAAAATAAAAGAATACCTAAATATTTATTTTATTAAACTATAAGTACATAGCAGAGTGATAAATATTATACAGAGAGCATAAGGGTATAAAAGTCACCATGGATAGTTATTTAGACTAAACAATGAATAGTTTGGCTTGAATAAATAAATCATTTTAAATAACAAACATATAATGCATAAATCAAATAAGCAAAATAATCATAATTATGGTACAGAACAGAATAGAGGGTCAATGGATCCATCACAAACAGAGGGTCACTAAAGTGACTAATCAGAGGACCAATGGTTATTTAAGTCCTCCATGGCATGGGACCTCCATGGTGGTACTTACAAAATAATTGCTCACATTATCAATTATCAAGTTGTCCCTAAAAACATATTTAATAAACAGTTATGTCTATGGGTTTCCCTTTTTAAGCAAATATGATTCATTAAACAAATAATATAATTTATAAAGCTAATATAATTTATTAAACATAATTTACATAAAACAATTTATGGTAACTCAAAGTATAATAAAACTCACCTTAATATCGATTCCTAATTTCTCTCCCATTCGTTTGCTCCACTGAGCTCCCTTCTTCTTCTTGTTTGCTCAAACCAACCACTCCTATATATAGGAGTATTTAGCAGCAACTTGACCTCAATTAATGACCACGTTGCTTATCCAAATCCATGGTCTCACCAAATCCAAAACAGGTTGCCAGTAGCTCTACTTATCGAAATCCAAAATAGGTGCCTTATCTCAATGTTTCTTTGTTAACTAATTACACTTTGGCCCATGTAATATAATAATTACATTATCATCTTTTGGTAAAACGCAATGACCCCTAATTTTAAATTAAATTACATTTTAGAACGTACAACTATAAAATTAAATATTCTTTTTATAATCATAATTAGTCAATACTAACGCGGTGTTAAAATTAATTAAACATTTAGGGTGTCACAGTTTTAATGTGCTTACATCACATGGGCACCTATCAGTCATTCGAAATGTCCATCAGTACTTTGTATTAAATGCAAGGGCACGTTATTCAAACAAAGTGACATATGCTTCAGAATAGTGCACCGTTTCCCCTTTCTTTGCACGAATAGAGGTGCAAATCATTTGATATTTGGGACATTTGCTTCAATAACATTTTCGACCAAAACATTTTCTGGCATTGACACACCTATTCTCATTTCATCGTTCAAAAAACCTTTCCTAGGTACCTTATTCTTGCCCACTGTAAGTGTTTTCATTCTTTACATTTTGTTTAGTTTTCATAGATTCGTGGAGGAATGGGAAAATATGCCTATTTGCTTAGTAGTCTAGAGGGTTTAGCCCATTTTCGAACTACCTACGATATCCCAACTAGTGTAAACGTAGAGGCTCCTAGCCCTAATGATAATTTCTTGTTCCCTAGTGACGATAGGATTCCCTGGTCAGTTTCGGCTGTAGTGCACGGCGGGGTTAAGTTTCCTCTTCATCCCCGTTTATGTGAGATTCTTTCTCATTAAAGAGTTCCTCCGTTTCTCTTTACTACAAACTTTTTCAAAATCATGAATGCGATGCTCACCTTAAACAACATGCTAAACCTTGATTTAGGCTTGAAAGAGTTGCAATATTGTTACAGTCTTTATCAATCCCATTTAGGGGCATTCTTTCTTGCATCCAAATACCGAGATTGGATCTATCTCTTGTCCGGGTGCTCCCTGGAGTCTATGCAGTAGAAACTAAAGATGTAGTTATGGTTTCGGGGGGTTGGGAATTTGGGTCTTTACTAATGATGCCGTTACTAGTACTAATGGTGCCGCTAATATGCCTCGAGTTCTGGGTGTTGGTGAGCATTGCCCTAAAGAGTTTTATAGTCTTTTTGTTTCCTCAGCTTTTGCTATGATGCTAACTATGATTTTCCATTGTGCTTGCAGATCATCACTTAATCAACACTGATCAACATAACGAGTTATGGAGAGTGAATTTGCAGGCCCTTCAAACTGTTTGAAGGTGCACGGCTGCTGCTTCTCGATCAACCGAAGTGCTAATAGATCATTTCTTCCTCGAGTAGCTATTATTTCACTTCCTCCTCCTCCTACCCTCTAATCTTGCTGCAAAGGCTCCCGAAGTGCCTGAGGAGAAAAGACCATTGCTATCCGTCCTACGAGAAGTAGTCGATCAGCAAGGGAAGGGTGAATATGAGCAGGAAGCGATCCTCGTACCTACAGTGTCATTAGAATCATTGGTGCCAGAGATGATAGAAAGACGACAACTGATGAGGCAAGCAGAGGTGGTACCGAGAACCAATCAAGAGGCGGGCATACGGGGTTTACATAGATCAATAGAGCGTCCTCTTGGTGCGGTCCCCTCTACGCGTGTCATGATCCGAACCAGACCCTAAAAGTTTGGGTCATAACCGGCCAGTAATCTATAGATTACCGAAGGCCTCAAACGATCAAACAGAATATTTATGCTAATGGGGCCATAAACAGAAGCATATAGTAAAGAGAAGTCCATTGAGCTATGCTAATCATGAGCAAAATCAAAGAGTTAACCACATAGCACAATAATACATATACATGCCCATCAAAAATATAAGTGCCACAAGAAATTTACACATATTATTTACAAACCCAAGACCATAATGACAAAAGCAAAATAAGGTCAAGGTGTGGTGTAAGTCAGACAAAACTCCATTTCAGAGGCATGACTCGATTGGGTAACAAAATAGCTCCTGAAGCTGACTCTAGGGATATGCTCCATGCTGCTGATCACCTACATGTGCATACATAATATTGGGTGAGCGAAGCTCAGTGAGTAATAATACTATAAAGCAGTGTAAATAGGTGATCATAAGATTCTCACAATGTCCATATTCATATATTCATATATTCAAAATGTCCTCGGGTCCAGTATTCATATAATCATAACAAGCAGCCTCAGGCCCAATCACATAACAAGCGGTCTCGGGCCTAATCATATAACAAGTGGTCACGGGCCCAATCATATAACAAGCGACCTCGGCCCAATTATTTAACAAGCGGCCTCGGGCCCAATCATATAGCAATCAGCCTCGGGCCAAATCATATAACAAGCAATTCATATTTCTTGTTCATAACTCATTTTACATTTCTTAGAAACTTGTGCATTTTGACAAAATACGATATTTAGAAGATCATGTCGTACATAATCAAAATAGATAATGAAAACATATCATTACTATACTATTACTCATAGTGGTTTCTAGAAATGGTTGATCGGTCCTGGAATTATGACCTGCAAACACAATGCGCATGGCACAACATATTGAAACATGGAATTACTCTCTTGATCAAATTTACTTCTCTTAATCTTTTCTTAACCAAATAAATCAATCCCTTACTTTTCTCCTTAACCAATTATTTTTGTTGGTTCTAAACTCATTAGTCCTTAATGGGTCATAATCCGTGTCTAGGAAAATAGGAAGAAATGAAAGGAAACTGGGTTAGGAGAAGAAATTAGCATGAAACGGTTAGAAAGAAAGTAAACAACCATCATTAATTTGAACATATCTATTTGTGTATTTATAATTTGGATGTGAGACCACCACCATTGAAAACTAGACTTCCAGGGCTTGAATTTAGGTTCAAGAATCATCTAAAATGGAGTCCGGATGAAGGAGATATGCCCTTTTGAAGTTGGGCTGAAATATGGGTTCCGCACGTGCGGAAGTCTTCACTGTTTGTGAGGCCCAAATCCGCTTGAGCGGAAAAACCGGCCACTGGAGTGCCCAAGGAGCAAAATGAAAACTTCTTTTTTTCTTCATGTTCTGCTCGTGTGGTGCTCATGGCCGCTCGTGCGGTCTGGGCAAAATCAGATAGTCTGAAAATGGTTCAAAGATGAAAACTTCCTAAGCTCATTTCCAAGCCCAAATTCATGTAAAAACAACTCAAAAACATGATAACTAAGCATGATACAAGTGTAATCCCTCATTAAACATATCAATCTTGCATCAACAACAATCTCATGGTCTTATTTTTTCATAATTTCATACATTACATAAACAAATTCAAAATACATGATCCATGAGCAATAATCAACAAATCTTGTTTTCATGAATTATCTAGGGTTTGTTTCATACATTAGTCACAAGATTGAACTCCAATCATGCAAAATCAAAACATTCAAGTTCCAATTTCTTAGTTTAGCTCAAATAAACACATAACCCAAAGCCCTAACCCAAAAGGGTTTCAAATCTCTATATGTTTTCAAGCAATAGATGAGTTGTACACAAGAATTCCAAGCAAATTTCCATACCTTAGCTCAAATCTAGGGTTTGCCCCTTGAATCTCCACCAAATCTCTAGCTTCTCCTCTTTTTCTCTCTCTAACTCACCCTTTAGCAAAGCTCTCCAAAAAAAAAAAAAAAAAAAAATTGATGAACTCAAGAACTAGAGAGATATATATAATATAGGCTAATTAAAACATTACGAATTGTAATTTTACGAAATTTCATCATAGGCTCTAAAAATCATGCTAATCACAAATATGAAGTCGTTTTTGGTTTATCACGCCTCTAAGACTTTTAATTTTCAATTCAAAGCTCTAATTGCAACAGATTTAAAATTCAAAATCACATAATTCACATACTTAACTTGCAAATTCATATTAAACACATAAACCCGTGTATAATTAAGCATAATACGGGTTGGGTTATGACAATGCCAAGTCGCCCTCACATCTGAGCAAGTGAAGAGCAAATGGAGGATGCAACGGGGGGCCCTATTGAGTACATTTTTTAGCTGATGATAGAAGATCGTTCCTTGAACATGAGGGACTTCATTTTTTCAGATGTTGGGGTTGCCCTAACTATGGCACAAGGCATGTGCATCCCTGAAGACATCTGTCATCTGGAGGGACAATCAAATCAAGAAATTCTTGGCCATCGCATTTAGAACTTAGTCATGGTAAGATGATTCCAGCTGTTTGTGCTTTTATGAAGAGTTGTGACCTTGTTTTGTGCTCGATTGTAAATATGACTTATCGGTTATACAGGCAGTGAATCAATTCATGGAGGCTGGAATCAGACTGACTAGAGAGAGGGGCTGTAGACACCCCATTTTTGACCGCCCTTAAGACTTGGGTGCTACTGATGGTTTACTTGGTGATGAAAGATGTGCAAGGCAAAGGTTCGATTTCTAGGGCAAAGGTTCGATTTCTTTGGCAAGAGGAGAGTCAAATCCTAACCTCACACCCCTTTTTAGACCAAAGCTATTTTGGATGGTTTTTAGACCTTAAAACCCTCTCTTTCAAAATATTTTTGAAATGAAATTTCTACGATGTTCCGAGGCTCGCATTTTGTTAAATGATGCGCTTTTTGGTAAACTGAGCAAGGACAAAGTGGAAATGAATGAAAGAGAGGTGAAATCTTTGAAAAATCTTTCAAAACACCTTGTTTAGGGGTTTGGAGTTGAAGACAAGAAGGAGAAGAGGGAAGAAACCTAGTTGAGGAAGAAGTTGTTAAGAGAGAGACGAGCAGTCCTTGTTAAATCAGGACTATCCTTTTGTATACTTGGATTTAAGATATCAGGACACCACCGTTGGAAAGAAGACTTCCGGGGCTTCATTTTCCACATAAGAATCTCCTAAAACCGAGTCCGGATGGGGGAGATATGATTGGTTGAAGTTGGGCATCATTCCGGTTGGACCGAAACTGAGCAGCCTTCACTAAAAGAGGGATATCTCTTAGCACACAAGGAATTTTGAGGTGAGGCTTCCAAATTTGGAAAGAAGACTTCCAAGGTTACAGTTTAGGCTCAAAAATGACCTGAAAAGGAGTCCAGATGAAGGAATTAGGCTTGCTTCAAGTCAGGGACCAACATTGATTTTTTCCATCGGCCTCTATGGAACTGCATAGGCCACAATTGGACCTCATTGGCCATAGGTTGGACAAAAGTGAACCTTATCAGCCATAAATGTTGGCCGATCAGCCAAAAATGTCTAGAAAGCCCAGAATTGGCAGATATTTCTCCTCTAGCTGTTTCCAGCTTGTGCCACCTGTCCCAAATCAGATATTTTGACCCAAGCTTGATATTTTGCTATGTAATGAAGCCTTATATCTCATATTCAAGGGTTAGAACATTTATAAAAGGCTTAGAAATTTGAGAGCTTCTCACTCTAGAATCCTCACTCTCTAGAAGCTTTGTGAGCAAAACCTCTCTGCCTCCCTAGAATTCTGTCATTCTCCTCTTGTTTTAGGCTTAGAAGTGAGAATTTCCTACACTTTTGCAAAGAAACCCTTAACCAAAGTTGATCATCTTTGGGTTGAGGTAGTTTGGGGCTTTGTTTGAGCTCCAAAAGGCTGATTTTGGGTTAGATTTTGGGCTGGTTTTGCAGCTGTACATCAAGGGTAAGAACTCTCTCCCTTTTAGCTTATTTTGCATGCTTTCTTGGCCATCTTTTCACACTACTTTGGGGCTGTTTTTGGGGTGGTGTTGAACTACAAAAACCACTATTTTTCCCCCTATTTTTCAGTCCTAAAAGTGTTGGTTTGTGCCTTGGTTGGCTAGGGGGTTGTTCTCTCTTTTGCTCCTTGGCTTGTAAGGCCTTGTGAGCTAACTTTCAATCTTTTCAAACAAATTATTTTTGGCCTTAGAACCACTGAATTCCAGAGGAATTTCAGTGGTAAAAACCCTATTTTGAGGGCCCAAATAGGAGAGGGCGGTCCCCTCTCCTCTTGTCTTGCTTGCTAGTGTTGATAGCTAACTAAATAAGCATGTGTTTTTACTTTTTTATGGCTTTGTTTAGGCTCATTTTTGTGACTTATCAGACCTTCCATAACTCTGTTTTTGGCTGCCTTGGTCATCTCTTGCATGCTTATTGCACTTGTAGTGTAAATCCTTTTTGCTAGCCTTGTTAGCTTTACAAAGTAGCATGCTTTTGTGGTTTGAATTAGCTTAGTTCAAGCATGTTTTTGGTGTTATTTTGGCATGTTATAACTCTAATTTTGATTGGTGGACTCACCTCTTGAATGCTTTATACACTTGTAGTGTAATCCATGCTTACAGTCTAACATGCTTGATGTTTTGGCCAATCATGCTAGCTTATTTTGGCTATACTCCATCCATGTTTTATCATTATTTTGACATGCTTTAGGATTGTTTTGGGCTACCTTGATCATATGACTCATGTTTTGTACAGCTATAGTGTAAATGGCTTCACTAGTCTTGAGTTTTGAGACCACTAGAATGCTATATTTGTGACGTTTGCATACCTTGGCATCATTTGGAATGATATTTCAGAGCATATAGTATTGTTACACTTCCATGTTTTCCATTCGTTAAGTGCTCTTGAGAGTTGTACCTTTATGCCTTATTTGTGAGCCATTGCATGAGCCTCATTTTCTTGCCTTTCAAGCCATCATCTCAGTCCATTTTGGCTACTGTTTTGGCCTACATAAGGTCTGTTTGGGGCTAGTTTGGCCATTTGAGCATTGTCTTGCATGCCTCAAGTGTAATACACTTCACTAGCTTTGATGCTTAAGCCTTGCAACATGCATCACATGAGTTGTTTGCATGATTTTAAGTCATTTAGCATGACATTTCAATGCTGGAACATATGCCATTGTACTCCATGTTTCATCCGCTCAATGCCTTTGGAGAGTTGTGTCTTGTGCCTTAATCTTGCATTAACATGTATGCATGCTTGGCTAGTCCTTGGAGTCTCCATTTCAGCATGTTTTACCACTGTTTTGGGTATGATGTAACTCTGTTTTGAGTTGGTTTGGATGTTTGAGCATTGTGATGCATGCTTATAGTGTTATCCTCTTCACTAGCCTTGGTGTTCTTGGCCCCTTAACATGTTGTGCATGAGTGTTTGCATGATAGAGTCTTGCATACTATCTTAACATGTCAAAATTAGCATGACAGTTTTGCATGTCATGTTGTATGTGTGCATTGCATTGTGTTAAACACGATGTTGTGTTTGAACACAAGGTAGATTAGCTCATTTCATACTTGAAGTGATGAAATGAGCCAATCTCCCTTGGTCTCCATTGCCTTTGATTATCCATGATAAGGTGATGGTCCAATTGTCTTGTTTGTCATGCATTTATTGAGTTTGTGCAACTCGGCCTCTTTAGCCATCATGCATTGAAATGCGTGATTGATGGCTCGAGAGCTGAGCACTACACACCTTTGAGCCTTAGACATGATAAGGGGTGTAGTTGCACACATATTTTCTTATAAATACATTGCCATGCCTCTGTTTGTGCTCTGTTGCAGCAAAAAGGAGAGTTTACAGGAATCAGTGGTCGACCGGCCATTTTGGCTGCCGATCGGCTATCAATAATTGGCTGGTAGCCTTGAAATTGGCCAATGACCATTATTCTTTGGCCGATGGCCACAACTTTTGGCCGACTACCCCTCAGATGGTTCGTAAGGCAGGTCAGAAGCATCATAGAAGTTGGCATAATTTTCAGAGGTGCAGAAGTGTGCAAACAGAGGCAACATGAGGCATGGTAACGGATTTCCGAGCGAGGCGATCGAGCATGCATCTTCGAACTCTTAGAACTGAGCTGAGGCTTTGTAATTTGTAATTAGCTTTACTTGATTAGTTAGCTTTTGAATTTGTGATTAAACTAGCTAATTTGTTAATTAGTTAACATGTTGTAATAATTAGCTTAGTGTTAGCTAGTTATTCAATTTAATTATGTAATAATTAGTCTAATTAGATTATTAGATTAGTTAGAATAGCTTAGCGTAGCTAGCTTAGTGTACTCATTCGGACCCTCCGTCGAGAGGGCACAATGTTGTAATAAGTGTGCGTGTGTGTGTGAATGTCTTCCCACCTCACGTCTTTCTCCCTTTTATTTATCAGCTTTTGATGGTTAGTTTTAGGGCATATTTCGATTAGCATCCTTATGCTTCGCATGCGTGAATCATTCATCTGTCTTGCATGCACCGGGCTCGGCGCATCATACAAATTGCATTGTATTTCAATACCGATTTGAATACATATTATCTAGTTGCATTCACATGACATCTTAGAATAGCCGAGCCTATTTCTAGTTGCATTTTGCATGTGTTGCATTAGCCATCTTGACATGAACTTGGATCATGCATGATTTCTAACTAGTTCTCTGTTTTGGCTCGGAGTACACTGTGAGTGTTTACGCTTTAGCATCTTGCATGTGTGTTAGTGTTGCCATGTTTAGCATGCTTACCATGAGGCTAATTGCTTAAGTGATTAATTGCATGAGTGCCTATGGATGAAGGTTGGATTGCTTAAATTGGAACAATTCATCGAAATGCGAGTTTTAAGCCCACTTGAGGGTGGCAAAATCTTGTTTTCTTAAGCCCACTTGAGAGTGGCAAAATCCACGTCTTAGCCTACGTGCGAGTAGCACCTTCAAACAATTTTCAAACAAACAAACATGAGATGTTTTGTTCCAATTTAAGGCGATCTAGTCTATACTTGTATGCTGTGCGCATCACATAGTAAGGTTAGCTAATAAACCGGAATAAGAACACATGTGTTTTCAAAAACAAAATATCATGCTTAGTAAAGGCTGATCTTTTTGATCGGGCGAGCGGGGGTGCTCATTGTATGACCTTCCCCTCTCGTACCCAAGTTCCCGAGCCGAGGCAACTTTGGTGATGACGGACACGTGGCCTTCAGCATGAGTCAGGGTTTCCTAAATTTTCCAAAAATAAAATATTTAGGTGGCGACTCTATATCTGGCAAAGCAGTCCATGTTTGGCACTTCTTTATAAAAATCAGTTTTCCAAAACGATTTGCCGGATTTGGACTCTTTGGTGATTTATTGGTCTTGCATTGCACTTTGCGAGATTAGATTCATAACCGTGACATTGAGTCCGAACTGTAGTAGCTAATGAACAAAACGATTTCGAGCCTTTGCGCACGAAGCCGTGACGTTCGGGCCATCTACAGTTTCTGGCGACTCTGCTGGGGATTTAGAGAACTTGACTCGAACTCATGATATGTTGTTTTGTTTACACTTATGTGTTTCTTTGCATTGCATTTGCATTGGTGCACCTAGGACACCGTGTTTGCCATATGCTATACCCGAATGGTTTGCTGGAGGCTTGCTTGGAAAAGCGTGCCATAAGGTTGACCAGTTGCGGACTCTGCCATGACGGGAACACAAACCTCGATTTTCACCGAGGCACCCTTTTTGACCATTCGACCTAGTGCATATCAGAATCCATAGTGACTATTCCAAACTAGGACAGGTTGCTTACTCGAGTGTAGGTTGTTTGAAACCGCTGTGTACGTAGTGAAACCCTAGCTCCTGACAAGATAGGGCAGGGAAACTCTACCCCACCATAGGGGTGTTTTGGCTCTTACTTGCTTGCTATGTGCTATTAGGGTGTGTCTCTGCAGGATGGTATGTATCAGTTTGCAAGTCTAGGTATCAGGCCTGAGAGCATCAGTATTTTGGGGGAATCAATTTTACCTGAGGGTATCAGTTTATAGGTAGAATTTTGGGCAAAATTCAGTAAAGAGTGTAGCCATTTAGCTATGCTCATATCTCTTTTAGTGAAATCAAGCTGAGATGCTGTCTGTTTTCTTCTTTTGCAAGGTAGTCTCAGAACCATAGCTTCAGAAGGCTCCAATATCCCTCGGGTACACTGGACTTGTATTGATAGACTTTGTCAGGTCAGAATTGGTTTAGAAGCAACCTGTGTTTGCCTCACCCCCACCGGTTACAAGACGAAGGAGGTTCAGGCAGAATTCACCAGTACAGTTTCTACAGCAGTCACACCTCAGTTCACCCGAGTTTAGTCTGGTTTTGGAACAATTGTCTGCATTCAGCTCAGCACGAGATCAATCACCCATTCCCATGGCTCAGTATCCCCCAGCCAGTATGGAAGAACATATACGGTACCTGTAACAAACAATTGAGGCATTGCAGTAGGACGCAGTCCGTCAGACTGAAGTCACGGCTCGTTAGGCCGAAGTGATAACCCAGCTACAATAATAACAGCCACCGCAGGCAGTGGCTTCTACATCTCATGCACCTCCCACAGGTAACCCAACACCCGGAGCCACTGCCTATACTGCTAATGTCCAAGGGACTCAGGGTAATCCGGCGGTGCCAATCCCAAAACAGGTCTCTAAAGCTCCTGTCCATCAAAGCGAAGCTCCTTTTGAATGTGAGGTTGACCCAACTGCACTTAAGATCAATAAGCTAGAGAAGTTATTCAAACGAGCACAAGGAGTGAACTCCATCCCGGATTTAGAGGACGGGTATACTGAATCTGCAGTTACCTTACTGGAGCAGTTTAAAATGCTGCGTATCGACTGCTTCGATGGCTTTACAAACCCAATGGTGCACCTCCACATGTTTTCTGATATCTTGAGGCCAATGGGTTTGACCACAACCCAAAAGTTGTCACTATTCGGCTGAACCATGTCTGGGATAGCTGCAATCTAGTATGCTAAATTGGAGGACTCTGTGAAACAAAATTGGGAAGAGCTGGCTGATGCCTTTATTGCTCAATACTCCTACAACACACAGATCGAGGTCACAACTCGTGATCTCGAAGTCACCCGCCAAGAGCCAAAAGAGGGTTTCTCAGAGTTCGTGATGAGATGGAGAGCAAAAGCCTCGATGATGACTACAAGGCCTTCCGACAAAGATCAGATCAGAATGATTGTTCAGAATCTACATGGCAAGTTATTACAGAAGATGATCGTTCTACCACTGTTTACCTTTCCAGACCTTCATGGAATGGGGGTTCAAATCGAGGATGCCATCCGACAAGGGATCTTTGCAGAAGATAATGAGCCTTTGAAGATGAATGTTGCTGACAGTTCAAATGCTACTACTGAAGGTAGCATAGCTGTGAAATGCTCAGAAGTAGACACTATCACCACTTCCCTCAATGGCCAAAAACCAACCACCTCAAATCGGCCCCAAGCCCGAAACTTTCATCCTCTTTACATGAGTCTCTCCCAAGCTTTGAAAATACTGCGAGAAGATGGACACCTAGAGCTCCTAGAACCTCAAGCCCTTTCAAATCCTCTTCCACCAAGATATGACCCGGCTAAATATTGTGCCTACCATCAACAACATGGTCATGATACGAACCGTTGCATCCGCCTCCATCGTAAGATTCAGGATCTTATTGACGAAGAGACCATACCTCCACCTAAAGGACCTCGGGCCAACACTGACCCGTCATCTCTGCATCTCAATCAGATCCATATATTGCCATCCGACTACAATCCCAACATATACATCACCCCAGCTCATCTACCCAAGCCTGAGATGTTCATTCTAAAAAGCATGGACTTATGCATGATGAATGCAACTAAACCCCAATCATCTCAAACCCATGAACCCATTACTTCTGAGCTAATGAGAATGATTGAAGATCTTCAGAGAACTGTGGCAGATCTAGCCTTCAGAATATTGGCTCCGTCATGGACCACATCACAGGCCAGAAGTTTCAGCCCAAAAGGCTCCTTGATTTGGGGCTAGCGGCAATTGAAAAGGGCCAACCTGAAGCCATCTCAAATCTGGGCGTTGGCATGTTGACAACAACTGGGCTCCGCTCTGATATAGCGACCCGATACCTTGGTAAAGTGGAGGCGAGTGGAAAGAACAAGGTAGGGGTAGGTATTGGTCCCCATGAACACCTTCGGTGGGCTGTTGAGGCTTTGAAAGCCGAGGGACTGAACAAACAACAAGTGCTTGCAGTTGTTGCAAAAACTGTGGATGACACTTTTGTCGCTCAAGTTGAGGGCAGTTTGAATCAAGGGGCAAGCCAGGAAAAAGGGATGTCGTGCCAGAAACGTTCCTTTCAGCTCCAATCCTACACTCAGAAGAGATCATTAAACCCAGTCAGCACCTGCCAATCCCTTTGCTGGTACAGCCAACACTCTACCGACCTCGAAGTACCCACCCTGAGGCCCAGAGGGTCTTCAATCCCCTCTGCATGACTTTGTCCAAAGCTTTCCAAATCCTTATAGGACAAGGCCATCTCAAGCCCTTGGAGTTGCGACCATTACCAAATAACCTCCCTCCCTCACACAACCCGGCCAATTATTGTGCCTTCTATCAACAAGCCGGCCATGACACTAACATGTGTTTTCGTCTTCGCCATGAAATACAAGATCTAATTGATAACAGGGTCATCGTGGCGCCGGGTCCTGCAAAGTCTATCGGCACTGGATCAGTGAACTTGGGGGATAATGTGATTATGTGATAGGGGGATGAACCACCTGCGGATGACACTCAGTTTAATCTAGATATGGGGGATGGCAAGCACTGTTTTGAGCATTTGTGAATGCTGGTTATTTTACTTTCTAACTTGGGTATTGGGTCAGTCTTGTTGTGATGTATTGAGTCAGTCTTTTTGTACTGAGTCAGTCGGGTCTGTCTTGTTGTATCGAGTCAGTCCTGTTGCGTTGGAGTCGAGTGATTCCGGGGGTGTTACCTCAGACATCACTATCTCGTTTTGTGTTTGTCTTTTTACTTTCTTTTGAGTCTATTTTTGCCATGGGGCCAGTTGCACCAGAAGATTTGAATGAAATAGCAGTGATTTTCACACTTTTGTGTTTGTTTTTGCCTTGAGCCAGTTGTGCCAGAAGATCTAAATGAGACGGCGATGCTTTTCACCTTCTTTTCTGTGCCTTGAAATCATTGCATTAACCTAAGTTTTTCAAAACTTTTTCAACACTGTGGCGAAAACAAAGAGGAAGGAATTCCTCAGGATTTGCAAAAATTTGATCCATTGAGAGAAAGAGAGGCATGCTAAGCCCTTAATGAATAAAATCATGTTTGTTAATGTAAGTACTAAGAAGGATTCTGGCTTGATCAAGATTGGTTCTACATTGTCTTCAGCACGAGCAACTAGTCGCTTTCTTAAAAGATTTCAAAAATGTTTTGCGCCATCCTACGAAGACCTGTGTGGAATCCCTCTTGCGATTGTGCAGTATAGGATCGCTCTCAGCCTCGAGACTCAACCCCTTTTGCTTTCAAACCTTGAACTTGGATTCAGAATGTTCAATGGTCAATCATCAAAGGAGGTCCGTTGGGCCAGATTCGAAGCAGCCCTCGAACTAGGGGCAAGAAAGTCAGATCAAGAAGGTCAGACGTCGTCGAAAGAAAGCTTGCAAAGCTGGATGAGAAGCAGCCCTTGAACTAGGGGCAAAAAAAATGTCAAATGTGCTCGAAGAGTAAAAAATTGGGACATTTCTCAAGTTAACGAAGATCAGCAAGAATGCCAAATCCCAGGAGGAAGGAAAGAAGAAGAAAGTATTACTAAAGGAAAATTGAGCTCCTATCCACAACACTAGGGGCAACTTCAGCCTCTATTGGATGGACTTCTACATCATCAGCAAATAGCAGCCATTCTCTTGGATTCAGATGGATTCGAGATCCTACGACCATTCAACATGGACTTGTTACACTTTTTACCCTTAAGAGGCTCGCTGGGCCGAAAACCCGGAAGGGCGACCCAGGCAAAAGTTAGAGCAAGAAAAAGAACAAAAAAAAAAAAAAGAAAGAAAAAATGCAAAGAATGAGAATGTAAAAAAAAGAAAAGAAATGAAAAGAAAAAAAGAAAAGAAAAACAAAGCTCGCGAGGTTAAAAATCCGGAAGGGCGGCCTTAGCAAAAGTTAGAGCGCAAAAGGAGAGGTTAATACCCGAGTGTACCTTACCCCCGAACTACGTCAGGCTTGATTCCCATATTTGGGATACGTAGGCAACTTCATTCTGAAGTCCAGCCATAAACACTTCTACATCGACTGTGTCCATGTAATAGTTTTGGTCATCTTTGTCTTCTCTGTACCCGAGAGTTCGGTTGTGATCGTCACTCTAAGGACTGATTATAGTGCGTTGTGGTGCCATTCAGACAAGGGGCAACTTTCCGGTGCTGTGCAGTGCCATTTAGACAAGGGGCAATTTTCCATTGTTTTGGATCTGAGGTTGTGCATCTCAAGAATAAATTCTGTGTTGGTCGAGCAGTGGCCGTTTGCAAAAATAGTTTTTGAGAATTTTTAATGAGATTGACTAATTCTCTCAAAAATTATTCCATTTTTCCAAAACTGGACCATTTCTTGGACCCAAAAAAGGAAAATTTTCAGTGCTCATAACCTAACTTGCATGATTTTAAATCATAAAAGTGAACAAGCATGTTAATCTAACTCTCGTGTTGGTCAAAAATGTTTTAGTAGAAAGCCAAAACAAAAAATGGTCAAAAAGATGAACTAGGGGCACAGTTGAGTCAGGCTTCCTGTCTGTTCCCCCGTTGTCAGCATACTTGCCAGAAAAGGCAACAGACCTGCCAGAAAGGGCAACATACCTACCAGAAAAGGGCACAACTGAGGCTAACAGCAAAGGGCCGAAAGCTCTCTCATCCTCTGAGCAGCGAGGTATCAAGTCAAGTGCGAAGTACAAACTGGAAAGGGAGCAGGATATTCCACTCCCTTATCTGAAAAGGTCAGGTCACATCCGAACTGGCCAAGGGCATCATCAACCGATGTCAGCTGTAGATTTGTTACACGCCCAGTTGTAGCGTAACCCCTCTGTAGGAGAAGCTCACTGTTGTGAACGGAAGAAAGAGGATTTGGAAGAATGCTAGGGGGCATGAGCCTGTAACTTTCTACTTATCCATCAACCACCCAGGGAGGGATAAAAAAAAATAATAAGAGAGATTGAAGAACAGAGAGGTGTGCGATGAGGGAAAAAGTGAGAAAAGGGCTTTTTCAGAGAAAAAGAGAGTGAGTGCCAGAGTGATGTGTGAATCACAAATGAGAAAGGGTGGGAAACAATACTTGAAGAAACAGGCTCCCTGTGCACATTTGAGTCTTATGTTTTGTTGCGTTTTTTGGTTTGTTTTGATTCTTGTCGTGAGTCGTTTTGAGTGTCAACAGATGTGTTTAGGTTTTTTTACCTTTGTTGAGTCGTTTTGACTGTGGTCATTTGTAGGCTCAATACCCGGTTAAGAACTTGTTTCTCAAACTCAAGTTCAAAAATAAAAATTGTTTTGTGCTCGGAATGCTGTGCCATTCTCCACATTTGTGCAAAACAGGATTTGTTCTTTCATAAAGGTGCAGGGTTCAACCCAGGTCATGTGAGAACAGTAAAACCAGGACCTATCTGAAGCTATATGGGTTCCAGACTGCAAAGCAAAAGAAAAGAGGGAAAATGCCGGGCATCTGAGTTTGTTTCAACTTTAGTAAGTTTCGTCATCGCATTCTAGGTGTACCTTTTCATGCTTGTCAATGCTCCGAAGTATGAGTGTGCCTCTACCTCAAGCTTAAGATCAAGCCTGCTTCAAAGCTAGAATGGCGATCAGAAGTGCTCTCCCTGAGTACTATTCCCTGCCAGGCGCATCTCGACCGTGTTTGCAATGAGTTCCTAGGAGACCAACTGCGACGGTGGAAACTAGAGTTCGAATGGCTGATGCCTAGAACACAAAGGTTTGGAATTTCTGAGACTAAAGTCTGGTTTAAATACCCAGGGGTGTATCCTTGGCTTGAAATCTGTATGGCAGCCCCATAGATTGAGATAGCATGTGTATGCGCCTCAATTCTAGATACTGAACCAATCTAGTCTGTCACCCCGTTGGAGAATAGGGAAAGTTGTGAATATGATAAGGAAAGAAAACGACATTTGTGGTTTCTACATGCAGAAGTTACCCCTTGTCAGTATTTCAGGACCTTTGTACTGTGAGTTGAAGGTAAGTGTTCGAAAAATACAAGGGGAGATCCCTATCAGAGTAGAGTGGTTCATCGCCACTCATCCCTTGTGGTGCTTTCTAAAGCGCCGCTTTGTTTGCATTCCTTAAACATCATGCTTTATATTGCTTGTAACATGTATCGTATCATCGCATTTATTGTATTTATTTGCATCTTGTGTTATCTTCTATCGTTTATCCTTTTACGCTAAGCAGCAGTTGGGATCGTTATCCCCCGGGACTTAACTTAGGCTACGTGGAACGCGCTACCGAGTTGTTTTCTTCCTCTTCTCACGTGTTCAGCATGATTAGAGTGTGCCCTTCCTCATACGATTTCAACGTGTTTGGAATTTGTTTTCTACATCTTCTCACGAGTTCAGCGTGGTTAGAGTGTCTCCTTCCTTACACGATTTCAGCGTGTTTGGAATTTGTTTTCTACTTCTTCTCACGAGTTCATCGTGGTTAGAGTGTCTCCTTCCTCACACGATTTCAGCGTGTTTGGAATTTGTTTTCTACCTCTTCTCACGAGTTCAGTGTGGTTAGAGTGTCTCATTCCTCACACGATTTCAGCGTGTTTGGAATTTGTTTTCTACCTCTTCTCACGAGTTCAGCGTGGTTTGAGTGTCCCCTTTCTCACACGATTTTAGCATGTTTGGAATTTATCTAAGGTTGCATCGAGTGCACTCCTGATTGCTTTGTTCAGACCTCTTCTCACAATTTCAACGTGGTTAGAGTGTTCCTTTCCTCACATGATTTCAGCGTGTTTGGAATTTATCTTGGGACGCGTGAAGCGCGAGCCCGAGCAATTTTTCGGACCTCTTCTCATGATTTCAGCGTGGTTAGAGTGTTCTTTTCCTCACACGATTTCAGCGTGTTTGGAATTTATCTCAGGACACGTGAAGCGCAACCCTGGGTGTGTTTTATCTCGGGACGAGTGAAGCGCGAGCCCGAGCAGTTTTTCAAACCTCTTCTCACGATTTCAGCGTGGTTAGAGTGTTCTTTTCCTCACACGATTTTAGCGTGTTTGGAATTTATCTCAGGACGCATGAAGCGCGACCCTGGGCGCGTTTTATCTCGGGACGCGTGAAACGCGAGCCCGAGCAATTTTTCAAACCTCTTCTCACGATTTCAGCGTGGTTAGAGTGTTCTTTTCCTCACACGATTTCAGCGCGTTTGGAATTTATCTCAGGACACGTGAAGTGCGACCCTGGGCGTGTTTTATCTCAGAACGCGTGAAGCGTGACCCTGAGCGGTTTTTCACACCTCTTCTCACAATTTCAGCGTGGTTAGAGTGTTCTTTTCCTCACACGATTTCAGCGTATTTAGAATTTATCTCAGGTTGAGTCGAGTGCACCCCTAAGCGGTTGTTTTCAGACCTCTTCTCATGATTTCAGCGTGGTTAGAGTGTTCCTTTCCTCACGCGATTTCAGCGTGTTTGGAATTTATCTCGGGGTGCGTGGAATGCACTCCTGATTGGTTGTTTTCAGACCTCTTGTTATGATTTCAGCGTGATTTGAGTGTCTCATTCCTCACACGATTTCGGCGTGTTTGGAATCTTTTCTTCATCCTCTCATAATTTCAGTATGATTGGAGTATGTCACCCTTTTGCATCTACTGCACTACCTGTCGCATCTACTGCATTATCCATTTTATCGCCTGCATCCTTTCCATGTTAAGCTTAGTCTGGTATGTGCTCATACATTTTTTTTGTTGAAGCATGGTTCTGTGATTATGTGTACGCGCCTATTCCACTAAGAGAATTGTTGTTTGAGGGTGTCGGCACATTTTCTGTGTTAGACGTGGTCTGTTTTGTGTCTATGCCTTTTCTAGGCAAAATATGGTTTGGCCGCGCGCCTTATTCACTTCATCCATTGCATCCATTGCATTGTAGTTTGTTTTGTTGCATCCAGCATTTAGGATTATGATCTTTCCTCAGCAGATCATTCCTCGCTTATATGATGCCACCCAATTACTTGTATCTTGTTTTCTTGCTGCGAAACACATAGTTTTGCCTGTGCACACACCTATCCCACTAAGAGAATTGTGGTTTGAAAGTTTCCGACACCTTTTCTATGTTAAACGTAGTTTGATTTTGCATCACCATCTCTTTATGATATTTGTGTGGTTTTGCACTGCTTATGGTTTGATGATTTAAATACATTGTATATTATTACATTGTTTTGCTACATTGTGTATCATGTTGCATCCTGCCCCTGAACTACACTGGTTTGATTCCTTGAAAAGGGATACGTAGGCAGCCCGCGGGTGCAATCATTTATTTATCTGTATTTTGCTTGTTTGTCCAAGTCTTTAGCCTTGTCAAAAATGGATCGTCTCTGGGCTTTGACATTCACTCACGTCATTTCATGACTTTCGAGC
Organism: Camellia sinensis; assembly: GCF_055761805.1. Classification (NCBI taxonomy): domain Eukaryota; kingdom Viridiplantae; phylum Streptophyta; class Magnoliopsida; order Ericales; family Theaceae; genus Camellia; species Camellia sinensis. The sequence goes on from NC_138973.1 coordinate 137,269,543, forward strand.
TTTGTCAAAGAGGGGCAACTGTAGACACCCCATTTTTGACTGCCCTTAAGACTTGGGCGTTACTGATGGTTTACTTGGTGATAAAAGATGTGCAGGGCAACAGTTCGATTTCTAGGGCAAAGGTTCGATTTCTTCGACAAGAGGAGAGTCAAATCCTAACCTCACAGCCCTTTTTAGACCAAAGCTATTTTGGATGGTTTTTAGACCTTAAAACCCTCTCTTTCAAAATATTTTTGAAATGAAGTTTCTACGATGTTCCAAGGCTCGCATTTTGTTAAATGATGTGCTTTTCGGTAAACCGAGCAAGGACAAAGTGGAAATGAATGAAAGAGATGTGAAATCTTTGAAAAATCTTTCAAAACACCTTGTTTAGGGGTTTGGAGTTGAAGAAAAGAAGGAGAAGAGGGAAGAAACCTAGTTGAGGAAGAAGTTGAGCATGAATCGTTAAGAGAGAGACGAGCAGTCCTCGCTAAATCGGGCATATCCTTTTGTATACTTTGATTTAAGCTATGAGGCCACCGCCATTGGAAATAAGACTTCTGGGGCTTCATTTTTCACTTAAGAATCTCCTAAAGCCGAGTTCGGATGAGGGAGATATGATTGGTTGAAGTTGGGCATCATTCTAGTTGGACTGAAACTGAGAAGCCTTCACTAAAAGAGGGATATCTATTAGCACACATGGAATTTTGAGGTGAGGCTTCAAATTTAGAAAGAAGACTTTTGGGGCTCCAGTTTAGGCTCAAGAATGACCTGAAAAGGAGTCCAGATGAAGAAATTAGGCTTGCTTCAAGTCAGGGACCAGCATTGATTTTTTCCATTGGCCTCTATGGAACTGCATCGGCCACAATTGGACCTCATCGGCCATAGGTCGGCCAAAAGTGAACCTTATCGGCCACAAATGTTGGCCGATCGGCCAAATATGTCCAGAAAGCCCATAATTGACAGATATTTCTCCTCCAGCTGTTTCCAGCTTGTGCCACCTGTCCCAAATCAGATATTTCGACCCAAGCTTGATATTTTGCTATATAATGAAGCCTTATATCTCATATTCAAGGGTTAGAACATTTCTAAAAGGCTTAGAAATTTGAAAGCTTCTCACTCTAGAATCCTCTCTCTCTAGAAGTTTTGTGAACAAAACCTCTCTCTCTCCCTAGAATTCTCTCATTCTTCTGTTGTTTTAGGCTTAGAAGTGAGAATTTCCTACACTTTTGCAAAGAAACCCTTAACCAAAGTTGATCATCATTGGGTTGAGGTAGTTTGGGACTTTGTTTGAGCTCCAAAAGGCTGATTTTGGCTCAGATTTTGGGCTGGTTTTGCAGTTGTACATAAAGGGTAAGAACTCTCTCCCTTTTAGCTTATTTTGCATGCTTGGTTGGCCATCTTTTCACACTAATTTGGGGCTATTTTTGGGGTGGTGTTGAACTACAAAAACCACTATTTTTTCCCCTATTTTTCAATCCTAAAAGTGTTGGTTTGTGCCTTGGTTGGTTAGGGGGTTGTCCTCTCTTTTGCTCCTTGGCTTGTAAGGCCTTGTGAGCTAACTTTAAAACTTTTCAAACAACTTATTTTTGGCCTTAGAACCACTAAATTCAAGAGGAATTTCAGTAGTAAAAACCCTATTTTGAGGGCCCAAATAGGAGAGGGTGGTCCCTTCTCCTCTTGTCTTGCTTGCTAGTGTTGATGGCCAACCAAATGAGCATGTGTTTTTACTTCTTTATGGCTTTGTTTATGCTCATTTTTGTGACTTATCAGACCTTCCATAACTCTGTTTTTGGCTTCCTTGGTCATCTCTTGCATGCTTATTGCACTTGTAGTGTAAATCCTTTTTGCTAGCCTTATTAGTTTTACAAAGTAGCATGCTTTTGTGATTTGAATTAGCTTAGTTCAAGCATGTTTTTGGTGTTATTTTGGCATGTTATAACTCTGATTTTGATTGGTGGACTCACCTCTTGAATGGTTTATACACTTGTAGTGTAATCCATGCTTACTAGTCAAACATGCTTGATGTTTTGGCCAATCATGCTAGCTTATTTTGGCTATACTCCATACATGTTTTAGCATTATTTTGACATGCTTTAGGACTATTTTGGGCTGCCTTGATCATATGACTCATGTTTTGTATAGCTATAGTGTAAATGGCTTCACTAGTCTTGAGTTTTGAGACCACTAGCATGCTATATTTGTGATGTTTGCATACCTTGGCATCATTTGGAATGATATTTCAGAGCATATAGTATTGTTACACTTTCATGTTTTTCATTCTTTAAGTGCTCTTGAGAGTTGTACCTTTATGCCTTATTTGTGAGCCATTGCATGAGCCTCATTTTCTTGCCTTTCAAGCCATCATCTCAGTCCATTTTGGCTACTGTTTTGGCCTGCATAAGGTCTGTTTGGGGCTGGTTTGGCCATTTGAGCATTGTCTTGCATGCCTCAAGTGTAATACACTTCACTAGCTTTGATGCTTAAGCCTTGCAACATGCATCACATGAGTTGTTTGCATGATTTTAAGTCATTTAGCATGACATTTCAGTGATGGAACATATGCCATTGTACTCCATGTTTCATCCGTTCAATGCCTTTGGAGAGTTGTGTCTTGTGCCTTAATCTTGCATTAACATGTATGCATGCTTGGCTAGTCCTTGGAGTCTCCATTTCAACATGTTTTGCCACTGTTTTGGGTATGATGTAGCTCTGTTTTGAGTTAGTTTGGATGTTTGAGCATTGTGATGCATGCTTATAGTGTTATCTTCTTCACTAGCCTTGGTGTTCTTGGCCCCTTAACATGTTGTGCATGAGTGTTTGCATGATAGAGTCTTGCATACCATCTTAACATGTCAAAATTAGCATGAGAGTTTTGCATGTCATGTTGTATGTGTGCATCGCATTGTGTTCAACACGATGTTGTGTTTGAACACAAGATGGATTAGCTCATTTCATACTTGAAGTGATGAAATGAGCCAATCTCCCTTGGTCTCCATTGCCTTTGATTATCCATGAAAAGGTGATGGTCCAATTGTCTTGTTTGTCATGCATTTATTGAGTTTGTGCAACTCGGCCTCTTTAGCCATCAGGCATTGACATGCGTGATTGATGGCTCGAGAGCCGAGCACTACACACCTTTGAGCCTTAGACATGATAAGGGGTGTAGTTGCACACACATTTTCTTGCAAATACATTGCCATGCCTCTGTTTGTGCTCTGTTGCAGCAAAAAGGAGAGTTTGCAGGAATCAGTGGCCAACCGGCCATTTTGGCTGCCGATTGGCTATCAATAATTGGCCGATAGCCTTGAAATTGGCCGATGACCATTATTCTTTGGCCGATGGCCACAACTTTTGGCCGACTAACTCTCAGATGGTTCCTAAGGTAGGTCAGAAGCATCATAGAAGTTGGCATAATTTTCAGAGGTGCAGAAGTGTGCAAACAGAGGCAACATGAGGCATGGTAACGGATTTTCAAGCGAGGCGATCGAGCATGCATCTTCGAACTCTTAGAACTGAGCTGAGGCTATGTAATTTGTAATTAGCTTTACTTGATTAGTTAGCTTTTGAATTTGTGAATAAACTAGCTAATTTGTTAATTAGTTAACATGTTGTAATAATTAGCTTAGTGTTAGCTAGTTATTCAATTTGATTATGTAATAATTACTCTAATTAGATTATTAGATTAGTTAGAATAGCTTAGCATAGCTAGCTTAGTGTACTTATTCGGACCCTCCGTCGAGAGGGCACAATGTTGTAATAAGTGTGCGTGTGTGTGTGAATGTCTTCCAACCTCACGTCTTTCTCCCTTTTATTTATCAGCTTTTGATGGTTAGTTTTAGGGCATATTTCGATTAACATCCTTATGCTTCGGATGCGTGCATCATTCATCTGTCTTGCATGCACCGGGCTCGGCGCATCATACAAACTGCATTGTATTTCAATACCGATTTGAATACATATTATCTAGTTGCATTCACATGACATCTTAGAATAGCCGAGCCTATTTCTAGTTGCATTAGTCATCTTAACATGAACTAGGATCATGCATGATTTCTAACTAGTTCTCTGTTTTGGCTTGGAGTACACTGTGAGTGTTTACGCTTTAGCATCTTGCATGTGTGTTAGTGTTGCCATGTTTAGCATGCTTACCATGAGGCTAACTGCTTAAGTGATTAATTGCATGAGTGCCTATGGATGAAGGTTGGACTGCTTGAATTGAAACAATTCATCGAAATGCGAGTTTTAAGCCCACTTGAGGGTGGCAAAATCTTGTTTTCTTAAGCCCACTTGAGGGTGGCAAAATCCATGTCTTAGCCTACTTGCGAGTAGCACCTTCAAACCATTTTCAAACAAACAAACATGAGATATTTTGTTCCAATTTAAGGCAATCTAGTCTATACTTGTATGCTGTGCGCATCACGTAGCAAGGTTAACTAATAAACCGGAATAAGAACACATGTGTTTTCAAAAACAAAATATCATGCTTAGTAAAGGCCGATCTTTTTGATCGGGCGAGCGGGGGTACTCATTGCATGACCTTCCCTTCTCGTACCCAAGTTCCCGAGCTGAGGCAACTTTGGTGATGACGGACACGTGGCCTTTGGCACGAGTCAGGGTTTCCTAAATTTCCCAAAAATAAAATTTTTAGGTGGCGACTCTGTATCTGTCAAAGCAGGCTATGTTTGGCACTTCTTTATAAAAATTAATTTTCCAAAATGATTTGCCAGATTTGGACTCTTTGGTGATTTATCGGTCTTGCATTGCACTTTGCGAGATTAAATTCAGAACCATGACATTAAGTCTGAACTGTAGTAACTAATGAACAAAACAATTTCGCGCCTTCGCGTGCGGAGCCGTGACTTTCGGGCCGTCTATAGGGACCATCAAGATGAAGAGAGACATAAAATGGAAGAAGGGAGAAGACTAATCGCCGATGAGAAAAGGTAGATGGCGGCAAAAAATAATCGCCTTTTGGAAGATGTTATTTCGGCCGATAGTAAAGTTGTGACTGATGAGTCTGGCCAGATGATAGCTAGAGAGAACTTCGAGACTGCTACCCACCAACTTGTTTGAGTGAGGGTAGAACATGAGGCTCTTAAAGCTTCTATGGAAGCAATGAAGGCCCAGCGGGACGTAGAGATGAAAACAAATACTAAAACTACATGGAATGAAACTAATGCTACCTATCCTGAGCACATGAATAAGTTGGAGAACTTCTTCTTTAGGGAGCGGTGGAGGGTTACAATGAAGAAAGCTGGAGTGGTAGAGTTGTCCTCATTGTACTCCCAAGTTCCTCCGTCTAACCCTGATGTCCCCATCCCAACCGAGCTGAAAAACTTATAAAGAATCTTGTGAACTTTTTGTTGTTTTTCTTTCGTTTTTGTTTTTTATTTTTAGTTTTTAGTTTTTTTTTGGTCAAGCATCTTTTTCACTTTTGTGGATTGTCAATTGTGCCCGTTGTATAGTTTTGAAAGAAATGAAAAAAAGTACACATTTTGTCCAAGTAGAATCCTAAAACCTTGTATTTATTCATTATGTTTATTGTCCAAGCATTATTACATCATAGTTACAAGGTTAATGATAGTACTTTTTCAAATGTACCGCATTCTAAGGCCTAGGAAGCACATTTCCTTGTTAGTCAGCAATTTCATATACCCCATCTCCAGCCAAATCTGTGATTTGATATGTTCGTCCCAATTTGGTCCAAGTTTCACATCAACTGCCTTGTGATCGCTTGGCAGGACCATTTTTAGAACAAGGTCGTCGATCGCATATCGTCGATGCTTTACTTACTTATTGTATGCTCGAGCTATCTCTTGTTGATACCTTGTTAATCAAAAAGAGGCCCTTTCATGCTTTTCTTCGGCTAAATATAGTTCCTTGAAAATCAAAATCTCATTCGTGTCGTTCTCAACCAAATTAACTCTTCCAGTGGAGAGTTCGATTCTGTAAGACCAGAAGACTGTTGGGACCTCTTTGGCCCATCTTCCTTTGGCCGCTTCCAATCGCTTTTTTATCCCATTCAAGAAAGTTTTGTTTGAAGCCTCTACTTGACCATTACTTTGGGGGTAAGCCGGTATGTAATAATAGGCCTTGATTCCATATTGATCACACAACTCCCTGTACCAGCCACAATCAAATTGTGTTCCATTGTCAGATATGAGCACTCTTGGAATGCCGAACCTAGTGATTATTTTCTGTCACACAAACCTCCTGATATCCACGTCTCTGATATTGACCAATGGTTCGGCCTCTATCAATGTTGTGAAATAATCCATGGCTACGATTAGTTGCTTTTTATTGCCTGGTGCCCTCGGCATGAGCCTAACTAGATCCAACCCCCATTGCACAAATGACCAAGGACTTGCAACTGGGTTGAGTTCTTCGAACGGTTGTTGTATGATTAGCGCATGCCTTTGACATACTAAGCATCATTGGACAAATTGCTGGGCATCTTTTTGCATGTAAGGACCACAATACCCTTGGGTAAGGGCTCGATGTGCCAAAGATCTTCCTCCTGTATGAGCTCTTTATGATCCTTTATGAATTTCTTCCAACATACCTACTACCTCATTTGGATGGACACGCCTAAGATAAGGACCAAAATATGATCTCCTAAACTTCTGGTTTGATTAATTTAACCAGAAACACATAGCCTAACGCCGAATCCGATGTGCTTCCTTTTTGTTCTTGATAATATCTCTTTGGAAAGATAGTTGATGAGAGAGGTCATCTAGCTTTCCCGTGTTGGATGTACAGAACTTCCCACATCGTAATGCTGGAGGCGATGATAGTACCAATCTCAATTTTAATCAATTGTTGTGGCTGAACTGGCCAATGTATCTGCATAGCTGTTTTGATCTTGTCCTATGTGCTGAATCTCGAATGAAGAGAATTGCTTTACTACCTTCTTGGTTGTAGTCAAGTATTTCATCAATCTTTCATCGTGGACTACATACTCCTCAGTCATCTACTTAGTGACAAACTACGAGTCACACAGTATGCGTATAGAGTCTGCCCCTAGTGTTTTTGTGGTTATGAGCCTGTTAATGAGGGTCTTTTATTCACAGTTATTGTTGGTGGGCGAAAAGTCCAATCCAGCAGAAAATTCTAGTACCTCTTCGTTGGGTGTGGTTAGTACAAATCCTATTTCTACGCCTTTATTGTTGGAGGACCTATCGCATCGCATGGTCCATGATGCTCCTGATGAGTGGCCGCCCTTAACTCTGGCTCCTTCCTTTGGAGAGATGTAGACACCCCATTTTTGACTGACCTCAAGACTTTGACGTCATCAGTTATGCACTCGATGATTGCGCATGTTTGTGCTTGTTTTGAGTGCCCAAGGGTCTCGGCTAAGGGCCTTGTCTTTGAGTCTCTTAACAGTTTGTGTTTTAGCCTTGGTTTTTGGGCCAAACCTTGTTGCCTCTTGCCTAAAAGGGGGGAAGAAGGCCTTGCCGGCCACTTTTGGCACTTGCCGGCCACTTTCCTCCCTTGTAGGCCACTTCAAGTGGTCGGCCGGCCACCTTAACTGGCCAGCAACCACTTTTTCTCCTTTTTAGATATTTTTGTGAGCCAGCTGTGGCTCACTGAAACTCATCCTCCATACACGTGTATGGAGGAATGGAGCAAGCCTTTTGCTTGTCTCCTCTATATAAGGGGAGTTCCCTCCCCCTATTTGAGGGTTCATATTTTCCAGAGCAAAAAAATCTCCCTCTCTCTCTAGAATTCTCACTCTCTCTATATTGTGCTATTTTGAGCCTTAAAGTGTGTTTTTTTCACACATTTGCACTAAGACACCTAGTTAAACACCTTCCCTTTGGAGCTTCGGTCCATTGGGGCTTCATTTGAGGTCTTTGGATTGCTTTTGGTTCAAAATTGTTGCCGAAGTTGCCTCCTTGCTGCTGTGCTTCAAGGGTAAGGCACTTGTCCCTTTTAAAGCTTTGTTTTGATTAATAGCTTGACCACCTTTGCATGCTACTTTGGGGATGTTTTTAGCCTCTCAAAACTCTAATTTTAAGGCTTGAAAATGTTGGTTTGAGCCTTGTGTGGTTAGGGGGGTGGTTCCCCTCTTTTACTCTTTGGCTTGTTAAGTCTCTTGAGCCAACTCTCTAAGCTTTTGAATCACCCCTTGTTTGGTATTTTTACCACGGAAACTCAGGAATTTCAATGGTAAAAAGTTGGTTTTGTGGCCCAAAATGGGAGAGGGTGGTCCCCTCTCCTTTTGTCTTGCTTGCATGTCTTGTTGGCCTACTAAGTGAGCATGTATCTCTCCTTTCTTTAAGTTGAGCTCAAGCATGTTTTTTTGTGACTTTTTGGACCTGCCATAACTCTGTTTTTGGTTGGTTTGGTCATTGGTTGCTTGCATCTTATACTTGTGGTGTAATCTTACTTGTTGGCCTAACATGCTTCATGCTTCATGCCTATCATCCTAGCTTGTGTTAACTCTATCTCAACATGTTTTTGCACATATTTTAGCACGCTTTAACTCTAATTTGGATGGTCTCGGTCATACATGCTTTGCTTTGTATAGTTGTACTGTAAATGGCCTTGACTAGCTTTGAGTTTTGAGGCCTTTAATATGTTGTGTATGTGATGATTGTGTGTTTTGGCATCATTTAGCATGTAATTTCAATGTATATAGCATAGTCACACTCTCACATATTCCACTCTTTCATAGCTTTTATGGGTTGTGCTTTATGCCTTGATCATGAGCCAATACGTAAGCATGCTTGTCTAAGCTTTTGGGCTACCATTTCAGCATGTTTTAACCTTTGTTTTGGCATAATTTAGCTCTATCCAAAGCTGGTTTGGTTGTTTAGGCTATGCATTGCATGCTCCTTCTGTAGTGCTCTTTACTAGTCTTGTGCTTTGGGCTTTCTAGCATGCCATACTTGTGTTGTTTGCATGATATGTCATCATTTGGCACATGATTTCAGTGCTTGTACCTTTGCCATGCTCTCATAAATCACTCTTCCAATGTGTTTGAAAGTTAAGCTTGGTGCCTTGCTTGCGAGCAAACGAATGAGCATGCATTTCTTGCTTTTTGTGCCTAAGTTTTAGTGTGTTTTGGCCACCATTTTGGAGTATCTTAGGTCTGTCCACAACTGGTTTGATCATTTAAGATTGATAGTGCATCCCTCATGTGTAATGTTCTTCACTTGCTTTAGTGCTCTTGGCCCCTTAACATGTTTTGCATGCATTGCTTACATGATATAGTCTTGTAAATGCCACTTTAGTGTCGAAAGATGAGCATGTTGTTTGCATTGCATTATGTTTGGATGACGTCAATCCAAACACGAGGAATGTGGCGCGTTTCATACTCAAAGTGATAAAACGTGTTGCGTTTCTCGGTCGCCGACACCCTTGATCGTGTATGATAGGGAGGGGGCTCTTCGAGTCTTGTTTGTGCATTTACTAACATTGGGCAAGCTTGACTTTTTGGCCGTCATGCATTGAGATGCGTGATTGGTGGCTTGAGAGCCGAGTACTATGCTCTTTTGAGCTTGAGAAATGATAAGGGGAGTAGTTGCACACACATTTCCATGCAAATGCATTACTGTGCCTTTATTGATCTCTGTTACAGCAAAATTGGGATTCTAGAAAGGGAAGTGGCCGGCCGGCCACTTGCAATAGCCTGCCGACCACTTGTACTGGCCGGCCGACTAGTTGAGATAGCCTACCGACCAGTTAAGGTGGCCGGCCGGCCGGCCACCTGTAGCAAAGTTTTCCAAAATGCTCCTATTTTGGGGTAGATGCAACCTGAAAGTGTGTTGGATGCTCTAAGGTTACTGCGAGTGCAAACAGAGACAACTCATGGCAAAGCAATGCACTTTCGGGCGAAGCAAACCGAGCATGCATGTCTCCCTCCCCTCGAGGCCATTTTAACTGCTTTACTTATAGTTAATTTGCCGGTATTTGTAATTAATTAGTTAATGTGCTTAGCTAATTCAATTCATTTTTGTAATATTCTAATTAGCTTAGATTAGCTAGTTATTCAAATTCAATTTGGTTTGTAATAATTAATTAGCTAAGTTAGTTAATTAGTTAGTTAGCTTAGCTTAGATTAGATTAGCTTAGTTTATTCAGACCCTCCTTCGTGAGGGTAATGTTGTAATAAGTGTGCGTGTGTGTATGAATGTCTTCCAACCCCACGTCTTTCTCCCTTTTATTTACCGGCTTTCAATGGTTAGATTAGTGATCATTTTCAATTACCATACCTTATGCTTGCATGTTTGTGTCATTCATTTGTCTTGCATGCACCGGGCTCGGCGCATCATTCAAACTGCATCGTATTTCAATACTTACTTGAATACGTGTTTCAAAGCATGTTATCAAGTATTTCATTTCATATGCCATATTAGATAGCCGAGCTTATTTAGTTGCATTTTTTCATGTGTTGCATTTGGCATTTTATCATAGCTAGGATCATGCATGATTTCTAACTAGTTCTCTGTTTTGGCTTGGAGTACACTGTAAGTGTTTACACTTTAGCATACTTGCATGTGTGTGAGTGTTGTTATGATAGCATGCTTGCCATGAGGCTATTTGCTTAATTGCTATAACTGCATGAATGCCTGTAGATGAAGGCTTCATTACTTGAATTGGAACAATTCATCAAAATGTGAGTTGTAAGCCCACTTGGAGTGGCAAATCATCATGTTTTAAGCCCACCTTGTTTGGTGGCAAATCCGCATTTCTAAGCCCACTTGAGGGTGGAAAATTCAAACCATTTTCAAAAACAAACATTGAATTATTTTGTTCCAATTTAGGCGATCTAGTCTATACTTGTGTGTTGTGCGCATCATATACTAAAGTTGGATTAAATACCAGAATAAGAACACATGTGTTTATAAAACAACATATCATGTTTAGTAGAGGCCGATCCTTTGATCAGGCGAGCGGGGGTGCTCATTTCAGGACCTTCCCCTCTCGTACCCAAGTTCCCAAGCCGAGGCAACTTTGGTGATGATGGACACGTGGCCTTTGGCACGAGTCAGGATTTCCTAAATTTTCCAAAAAATAAAATATTTAGATGGCGACTCTGTAATCTGGCAAAGCAGTCCAATTTGGCATAATTTGATTTAAAATCTGATTTTTCAAAATGATTTGCTAGATTGAACTCTTTGGTGATTTATCAGTCTTACATTACACTTTGTGAGATTAGATTCAGAACCATGATAGGAGTCCGAACTGTAGTAGCTATGAACCCAAATCCGTACCCTCTCCGAAAGGGGGGCGCACGGAGGAAGTTCGGGCGGTCTACAGGAGAGTTCTGCTACAAAATCTACTAGGACCTGCCCTTTGAAGGCAGTTCATGGTCTGAATTTAACGTCGTACTATCTGAGCTTAACAGCCTATTTGGAAATTCATCTTGATGAGTCTGGCTTGTGAAAGACCCTTTTAAGTAGATGTTCAGAATAAACAATGATGGAGTGGGCCAAGAAATAATGCCTCAATTTCCTGGATGTGATGACAAGTGCTAAAACAAGTTTTCTAACGGTAAATACCTTGTTTCTGCGTCAAACAATGTTTTGCTTATGTAACAGACTAGGGACTATCCATTTGAGGATTCCCTGACAAGTGCCGAACTCACACCATGATCAGATACTGCCACGTATACATATAACTTTTCTTCTATTTCAGGGCTAGTGAGCAAGAGTGGTCTTGCCAAGTACACTTTCAGTTCTTGCAATGCTTGATTGCATTCTGGAGTCCACGCAAACTAAGATTTCTTCTTTGTCAATTGGAAGAATGGTCAGCAGCAGTTCGAAGATCGACTAATGAATCTGTTGAGTGCTGCTGCTATTCCAGTGAGTGCCTGGATTCCTTTTACGAATGTGGGAGGGGTCAAATTGTGCAATGCTTGGATTTGTTTGGGATTTACTTCTATTCCCTGTTGAGTGACAACGTATCCAAGAAACTTCCCAAATCCAATCCCAAAGGCGCACTTCACCGTGTTAAGCTTTATCTTGTACCTCTGAAGGATTTCAAATGCTTCTTGGAGATCTGCTAGATAGTTCTTGGCCTCTTGTGACTTGATCACCATATCATCAATGTAGACTTTGAGATACCGGCCGATCTGTCTATTGAGCATTTTTGTAACTAGCCGTTGGTACGTTGCCCCTGCATTCTTTAATCCGAAAGGCATTACCTTGTAGTAGAATAATCCTACTAGAGTGATGAATGACGTTTTCTCCTAATCATCCAGATGCATAGTTGTTTGACGATATTGTCATGACCTGAACCCGCCCCTATGGGTTAAGGACATAACCGGCCAGTAATCCTGTGACTACCTACGGCCTCAGACCAAAACAGACATAATTCACCAGAGTAAAGGGGCCAAACGGAAGTAAAAATTTAAAACTTTGTCCACAGAGCCATGCTTATATGCACATCAAACAACCCATACTCAGATACGTTAATAACCCACATCAAAGTACTATATCACAAAACTCATTACAGATAGGATCATCCAAGACGAGTCAACCTATAACAGACTATGTACAAATATAAACAAAGCCCTTGCCAACAAGACAAAACATAAGTACATGATAAAAGGGCAAGGATGGTCTCATGTGTGAGACACGAGGCTGACTCTCCAAAACTCATGTTGTTCCTAGCAGATTTCACTGGGGCTGGGTTTGTGCCTCTCTTGGCTCACCTACAAACACATGAATGAGCGTGAACGATAGCCCAGTGAATAATATCAATTACAGAATATACATAACAACGTAGGACAACATGTTCCAAACGGCCTTGGGCCCAGTTCATAATTCTATTTAACAGATATATATATATAACTATACGAAATTCCAACTCAAGTGACTGTAGTTCCAAACATTCTGGCCTCTTGCCCATCTAAATTTCCATTCATGTCAAAACGGCCTTCGGCCCGTTCATTTGTGTCGAAACGGCCTTCGGCCCGTTCATCCTTGTCAAAACGGCCTTCGGCGCATTTATTCATGTCAAAACGGCCTTTGGCCCACTCATTCATGTCAAAACGACCTTTGGTCCATTCATTCATGTCAAAGCGGCCTTTGGCCCACTCATTTCTATCAAAACAACCTTTGGTCCATTCATGTCTATCAAAACGACCTTTGGTCCATTCTTGTCTATCAAAATGACCTTTGGTCCATTCATGTTTATCAAAATGACCTTTGGTCCATTTATGTGTATTCATGTCAGACTCGCGTCCACAATCCCGAATAGCAACTCATAAAGCTTATAAGGAAATAAACAATTGGACATTCACAAACATTCAAATATCGATATTACTCACAGTGATCGGCTTGTGGATTTGCCCTGGAACTTGACCCTACTCATTTCATGAACACAAAAGGGTCACTAACAGTTCAATCCGTTCTTTAATTCACATATCTCTCTTTAGGCTTAATTCACATTTCATTAGCTCATTTACAATGCTTAACATATGCCTAAGAGTGCTTACAAGTGAAAGAGAACGGAAAACAAAACACATAATTCATTTCCAGAATTTCAGAAAACAGGGTCCCCGCTCGAGCGTCAACTTCCCCGCTCGAGCGGAACTCTAAGGCCTGCAAAAGTACTAGATAGGTGAAATTTACGCTTGAGCGTCCAATATAGCGCTCGAGCGGAAGGCCTTTCAACATAGCTCCCCGCTCGAGCGTGAACTTTACCGCTCGAGGGGACACCAAGCCTGCAAGAACAAAATACTGGGAGCTCGAAATCCCTGCTCGAGCGTGAACTTCCCCGCTCGAGCGGACATCAAAATTCTGGGTTTCCCAGATCGTGTTCTTGAGCTCCAATTCAACTTTCCAGCTACAATTCTTGCATGCAATGGCTCAAAACTCAAACATACACATATTAATATGATACCAATGCAATATTACAACATTAGGAAGCTCAATCTCTTATATCATTTACATGCATGCCTCAAATTAATCCCAATTCATCACCAGCATATCAAATTCTAACATGCAAAGCCTATCCTTTCATAATCTCCCCTTGTATGTAAGAAATACACATTATTCACAACTTATTTGGTGAGGAAATGGTCACACACATGGATTTCCTTCAAACTTCAACATGGATTACACAAATTAAGCTCAAACATGGAAATCTATAACAATTCTTCACATGCATGCTTCTATTAACCTGAAATTCAACATGCACAACTCAATTCCTTTTCATTCAAACTAATTCATGCTCTTGGCCATCTATTGGACTTGAATTCACAAGGTAGTGACTAACAATGCATGAATTACTTACCAAGGAGCTTAATCTTCACAATCTATGGCGATTCTTGAGCTTAACCTCCAAAATCTCCAAGCTTTAGGCTAAATAGCACAATCCTCCCCCTTTCTCTCACTATGGCCGGCCCCTCTCTCACTCTCTCAAATGTTTAACTCAGATCTTGAGTTCAAGAGGGACAAAGGAGGGTGTAATGCCAATACACAACGAGCCCCACTAGTAAATATTTTAATATAAAAAATGTTTGGGCACTTTATTCATCAATTTAATCAGTTTAAATTGATCAGAATCAATTTTCAATTAAATTTCACCGTAGGCTCTACAAATTATGCCAATCACAATGGCGTAATCAATTTCGGGTTCTGTGGCTGATAAGGCCCTCAATTTAATTTCCAAAGCAGATTATTCAAACAGATATTCCTACGGCGAACAGATAGAAATTCAAGATCATATACATTCACATAATGGCACACAAATCACATCAAAACATATAATCACATACGCATTAGGGACCAATTCACATAATACAGAACAGGGGTATCACAGATATCCTCTGTATGCATCAAAAAAGCTTATTCTCTTATGTCTAGATGTGGTATTTACCAGTTGGTCAATTTTAGGTAGGGAAAAACTGTCTTTGGGGCATGCTTTATTCAAATAGATGAAATCCACACAAACTCTCCACTTTCCGTTCTTTTTCTTTATGACAACAGTGTTAGACAGCCACTCCGAGTACTGTACTTCACAAATAGCATCGACTTCAAGCAACCTTTTTACTTTTCTGTGTTGTGGCACCGATTTTCTACTTTTCTATATCACAAACCTTGAGTCTGGGTTTACATTAAGCTTGTGGCATGATGTCCTTGGGCTGATTCCTTCCATCTCATATGAGGTCCATGAGAACTATCACGACCCAAACCTGCCCCTAGAGGTTTAGGCAGTAATCGGCCAGTAATCCCAGATTACTCGGCCTCGAAGTCAAAATTTCAAAATATATAATTAAATGCACGGGCCTGAAGTGGAAACAGAGTATAAAATTTATCCATTGAACTGTGCATACATGCCATGAACAGAAACATACATAACACATCTCACATCATATGTATAATATTTACACATTTATCATGTAGATACATAACCCAAGATCAAAACTATAACATTACAAACTATACAAAACCAAAGCTTAGCAAGCTTGGCCAAAACAAAAGCTAAGGCCTCGATGTGAAGGCATATCTTGGGTGGCTTCACAAAAACAAAGGTTGACTCCAAAGCAAGCTCTAATGCAGAACTTTCCAATGTTCACCTACATACTGTAGACACCCCATTTTTGACCGACCTTAAGACTCAGACGTCACCGATTGAGCGCTTGGTGATGTTGCATAATGTGCTCGTTCAGAAGTCTCAGAGTTGCGGCCGTGAGCCCTGCCTCCAAGCTTCCGAACCCTCTTCTGTGCCTTGCCTCGGTTTGCGAACCAGGCTCGGTTTTCTCTGTTTCTTTTCCTGAGGGGAGGGAGAGGTCCTGTAGACCATCTCTTAGTGGCCGTGGGCTACATTTTGTGGCTGTAGGCCATTTTGCCCATTTCGGAGTCCGGTTTCCGGTTTTCCGGGACCGTTGGCCGTGTGCCTCGGTTCGGGACCGCCTAACCATCTCCGTTTGTTCTGATTTTTGGCATACATCTTATTTACTCCCTTTCAAGGGACACTGGGGTCGGAGAAACCCACTTCGTGGCCGAATGCCACTTTCGGTGCTTAACAGCCCGTTTTCGGGACCCCGAACTGCGTGTTTTGGCCCCCGAGCATTCGTTTTGCATCGGTTTTCGTTCATTTTTGGCAGGTGCCTCTGTTTCATCACCAGGAAGGTCACTGGAGGGTGGGAGGCCAGCAATTATCTTGGCAACCAGTTATATTCCATTTTTACCCTCCGACACCCGTTTTTCTCACTTCCGAGCCAATGTTGAACACCTTGGAGACATTTTCTTCAACCCCAAACCACATGTTTGTGATGTACACACATGGGAGGACCCTAAAAGTTTATGGCCGGCCATTAATTCCATTTGAACCTTTTGAACCCCTCCTCAAAATGGCTTGTTCTCTCTCCTGTTTTAGAGTTTCCAAATTCGAACCACAGGGTTGTGAAGAGGAAACCTGGGAGGCCACCTTTTTGTGGTGGCCGACCACTATTCCAACTTGACCCTTTTGACCCCTAGCCGTCCGGCTAGGGGGAGTGGCCGGCCGGCCACCTGCAACACCAAAAGGTGGCCGGCCATGTTCCTTGCGAGTGGCACTTTACAGCTGTATAGCTGTTTCCCCCAGAAAATATCTCAATCCGGGGGATATTTTGTGGGGGAAAACAAGCCTCATTTTCACTCCACTTTTGGCCTAGAGTTCTCTCCCTCTCTTGCCTATATTTCTGGCCTCCCAACTCAAGAAAAGGGGTTAGAAAAATTGTCTTCAAGTCTTGCATCCAAATCCCCCTCTATCTCTCTCATTTTTTTCAAAACATCCAAGTTCTATACCTCATTTCTTCATCACCACCAAGCACCACCACCACCACTCCATTTCCAGCAACAAGCAGGGCTCCTCAGAGGCTAAAGGTGCTGCAACTTGGTCCAAGAAGCAACCAAAGATTGGTCTACAAGGGTGAGTTGCCATTTCCCCCTTTTTGAGCTTATTTTTGCAACATTTCTTAACCATATATGCTTTTTGCTTTGAGCTCCGGCCATAACTGAAAGTGGCCTTCTTTTGAGCTCTTTTTCACTTTTTCTTAAGGGCTCAACCCTGTTTGAACCCCCCATCTTGCACTTGCTTCAATATCTTCCTTGAATGCTATTTTCTTGCATGCTTTGGCAACCCATTATGCTTCCATTTTTGGGCATTTTACAGAACTAAAAATAGTCTTATTTTGAGCCCCTCTTCAACATTGAAGAAGGGATCATCAGTGTTTGGGACTTCCATGTGCCACTTCATGTTATATCCCCTCTTTGATCCCCATTTTTGCATGCTTTGGCAGCCTATCATGCTTCTGTTTTTGGTCATTTTACAGTACTGAAAATAGTCTTATTTTGGCCCATTCTACATGTTTTATTAAGGGTCTTTGGCTGTTTGATGAATATTTTGTATACTTTGTGTTATAGCCACTTTTGAGCCTCATTTTGCATCGCATTTCTAGCATGTTTGTATACTGTTTTGGGGTTTTTACAGTTCTGTAAATATGGATATTTTTGGTCCCTCTTCAATGTTGTAGAAGGGAATTTTTCAGTTTGGGCTTTGCATATACCACTTGCCTCTTTGGCCACCTTTTGGCCCTTTTTCTTGCATAAGAGCTTAGCTATATCTATGTTTGTTTTTAGGGTTTTTACAGTTCTGTAAATGTGCTTATTTTGGGCCCCTCTTCAATGTTGTTGAAGGGCCCTAACCTGTTTGAGGTCAGCAGCTGTGAGTTGCTTCATAACCTCATATTTAGGGCCATTTTTGCATGCCATTGTTGCCCTATCTTTGTTTGCTGGTTGGCCATGCCATAAACTGTAAAAATGCTTATTTTGAGGCTGCCTTGCTTCTGTGTTTTCGTCTCGTGTACCAATTATGCATGCTTTGTATAGCTGTAGTTCATTCTATGCGCCTAATTTGCATTTCGGGAGAGATTCCATGCATCAGGTGTGTTTTCGCTTCATTTCGGGGCTGTTTTCCCCCACATTTCATTGCTGAAAATCCATTAACATGTTTGCATATCATTTTCCATGCATTTGCATTGCATATACCATTGCCTCGGTTTGCGTGCCCGTGTGCACGCATTTCGAGGCACTCCATTTTATTCATCGGCCTCTTATGTGAGTGTGGCTGAGGCCCTCTCATGTTAGTATAAGTCCATGTTGCATTCTATATGCCATTTCCATCCCTTTGCATTGCATATACCATTGCCTCGGTTTGCGTGCCCGTGTGCACGCATTTCGAGGCACTCCATTTTCATTCATCGGCCTCTTATGTGAGTGTGGCTGAGGCCCTCTCATGTTAGTATAATTCCATGTTGCATTCTATATGCCATTTCCATGCCTTTGCATTGCATATACCATTGCCTCGGTTTGCGTGCCCGTGTGCACGCATTTCGAGGCACTCCATTTTCATTCATCGGCCTCTTATGTGAGTGTGGCTGAGGCCCTCTCATGTTAGTATAAGTCCATGTTGCATTCTATATGCCATTTTCATGCCTTTGCATTGCATATACCATTGCCTCGGTTTGCGTGCCCGTGTGCACGCATTTCGAGGCACTCTATTTTCATTCATCGACCTCTTATGTGAGTGTGGCTGAGGCCCTCTCATGTTAGTATAATTCCATGTTGCATTCTATATGCCATTTCCATGCCTTTGCATTGCATATACCATTGTCTCGGTTTGCGTGCCCGTGTGCACGCATTTCGAGGCACTCCATTTTCATTCATCGGCCTCTTATGTGAGTGTGGCTGAGGCCCTCTCATGTTAGTATAAGTCCATGTTGCATTCTATATGCCATTTCCATGCCTTTGCATTGCGTATGCCATTGCCTCGGTTTGCGTGCCCGTGTGCACGCATTTCGAGGCACTTCATTTTCATTCATCGGCCTCTTATGTGAGTGTGGCTGAGGCTCTCTCATGTTAGTATAAGTCCATGTTGCATTCTATATGCCATTTTTGCCATATTATATTGCGTATGCCATTGCCTCGGTTTGTGTGCCCGTGTGCACGCATTTCGAGGCACTTCATTTTCATTCACCGGCCTCCTATGTGAGTGTGGCTGAGGCTCTCTCATGTTAGTATAAGTCCATGTTGCATTCTATATGCCATTTTTGTCATATTGCATTGCGTATGCCATTGCCTCGGTTTGCGTGCCCGTGTGCACGCATTTCGAGGCACTTCATTTTCATTCACCGGCCTCCTATGTGAGTGTGGCTGAGGCTCTCTCATGTTAGTATAAGTCCATGTTGCATTCTATATGCCATTTTTGCCATATTGCATTGCGTATGACATTGCCTCGGTTTGCGTGCCCGTGTGCACGCATTTCGAGGCACTTCATTTTCATTCACCGGCCTCTTATGTGAGTGTGGCTGAGGCTCTCTCATGTTAGTATAAGTCCATGTTGCATTTTATATGCCATTTTTGTCATTTGCATTGCGTATGCCATTGCCACGGTTTGCGTGCCCGTGTGCACGCATTTCGAGACACTTCATTTTCATTCATCTGCCTCTTATGTGAGTGCGGCTGAGGCCCTCTCATGTTAGTATAAGTCCATGTTGCATTCCATATGCCATTTTCATGCCATTGCATTGCATATACCATTGCCTCGGTTTGCGTGCCCGTGTGCACGCATTTCGAGGCACTCTATTTCATTCATCAGCCTCTTGTGTGAGTGTGGCTAAGGCTCTCTCATGTTAGTGTAAGCCCATATCATATTTTCATGTCATTTGCATTGCGTATGTCATTTTCTCAGTTTGCGTGCCCGTGTGCACGCATTTCGAGACATCTCATTTTCATAGCATTGTGCATACTAGGCTGTATCTTAGTTGCATTCATGCATACCATGCATATTGCATCGTGTTCGAGATAGGAGTTAGCCCGGGCACGGGAAATGAGGTGCGTTTCGTACTCCGAGTGACGGAACGTGTCTCAATTCCAAGTCACCGACACTCCGGATCATCCACGATGGAGCTAGGTTCTTGTTGCGTTTATACGTGCATTCATTCTATATTGAGTTGCACATTTCGACTCCTCTGCCATCATGCATCGGTATGCGTGATTGGTGGCACGAGGATCGAGGCATGCATATATCTGTGAAAATACATTGCCATGCCCCTTTCCTGCTCTCTGTTGCAGCAAAATGAAGAATCAGCAAATTTTCGGAGCTTGGCACGCATCCCAAGAATAACTGCTAAACAGAGGCTAATTGGGGCATCCCTGTGGATTTCCGCGCAAAGCAGCCTAACATACATCATTCATCAGAAGCAAGGCAGTCCCTGGCTTGCGTGCCAGTTTTATTTAGCTTTCTTAGTTAATTTGTTAATTAATTAGGAATTTGTATATTATTCGGACTGTAATATTTGGATTGTAATATTCTTTTATTTGGGACTGTATTATTTATTCGGACCCTCTGCGCGAGGGCACAACTGTAATAAGTGTGTGTGTGTGTGTTGTATGTCTTCCAACCCCACGTCTTTCTCCCTTTTATTTATCCGCTTTTGATGGTTAGATTAGGGCATATTTCAATTAGCATACAGTATGACAGCATGTTTGCATTCATCCATCTGTTTTGCATGCATCGGGCTTGGCGCATCATACTAACTGCATTGTATTTTCAATTCTAAATTGAATACATGTTAGCTGTAGCATTTCATATGCCATGTCTAGAATAGCCGAGCCTGCTATAGTTGCATTTTTGCATGTGTTGCATTAGGCATCTTTGTATAGTTAGGATCATGCATGGATTTCTAATTAGCTTCTGTTTTGGCTTGGAGTACTCGGTAAGTTTTATGCTTTAGCATCCTTGCATGTGTGTGAGTGACTGCCATGATAGCATGTTTACCATGAGGCTAATTGCTTATGTGATATAACTGCCTGAATGCCTGTGGGTGAAGGTTGGGTTATTTGAATTGGAACAATTCATCAAATGTGTGTTTTAAGCCCATTAGATAGTGGCAAAATCATGTTTTCTAAGCCCACCTGAGGGTGGCAAATCCACGTCTTAGCCTACTTGCGAGTAGCACCATCAAACCATTTTCAAACAAACAAACATGAAATGTTTTGTTCCAATTCAGGCGATCCAGTCTATACTTGTATGCTGTGCGCATCACATAGTAAATCTAGGCTAATAACCGGAATAAGAACGCATAATGTTTTCAAAAATAGATATCATGGTTAGTAGAGGCCGATCTTTGATCGGGCGAGCGGGGGTGCTCACGAAGTGACCTTCCCCAATCGTACCCAAGTTCCCGAGCCGAGGCAACTTTGGTGATGACGGACACGTGGCCTTAGGCAAACGAGTCAGGGTTTCCTAAATTTCCCCAAAATAAAATATTTAGGTGGCGACTCTGTATCTGGCAAACCAGTCCATGTTTGGCACTTCTTTCAAAATCTGTTTTCTCAAAACGATTTGCCGGATTTGGACTCTTTGGTTCAGATTTAGAACCGTGACAATTTGAGAGTCCTGAGCTGTAGTGACCCCAATATGAACGGAACGGGAGCTCGTTCCTCCCGGGGCGTTCGGGGACGTCTACACATACATATATATAAACGAAGTGAGCTGGAAGCCCAATGAGTATCTCAATGTAAAGGGGTTAAATGAATGAGTTTCATAACTTACCAGAAATACAAAGTTCTTGACATAATGAAAGCATGTTTCAGAAACGTATAATAACAAATAAAATTCATCAAACCTTTTCTAACTAAACGCATTGTGTAGTACCCAAAAGCCTTATTTAACTTGTCGAAATACCATATGGAACATTCACATAGAATGACTTCATTCGGAACACCCATATTGGTGACTCATATAGAACATCGGACTTGATGACTTATGCGGAACATCACTTTGATGACTTATATGTTTGATGAGCTCATTCAGAACGTCTTCTACGTGTAGATACCATACGGAATGATTACCATCGAATTCATATGGAACGCCCACTTAGACGACTCATACGGAATGTCAATTACGTATAGATACTCTACGGAATGATTGTTATCGAAGTCTTACAGAATAATAGAACAAAAGTTATCGGAGTTCAAAATACATTTTCCATATCGACACAATAGTCATTCAAAAGGAAACTCATTCATTCTTAGCAAATCTCATTTTTGGAAAGCTTATCATATTGTACACAATTCAAAGTTTCAAAGCATAACTTAGTGTCTCAAAAGTACTTATTCGGAATCTTGTCATATCTCATAACTTGTAACAATGTATAAATTTCATAATTCATTGTATAGCAAAACCAATTTCAAAATAGCTTATATAAAATATCTTTACAAAGACATTACTCACCTTGACTAGTTTGATGTTCCTCTTCAATGTTCTAACCTGCACATTACACATAACTATACACATTGTAACACTTATTCGAATCGAATAATTCATCTTCTCTTTTCTAATTCAATTACTCATGTAGGTTTCTTACTTATTAATCCTCAATGAATCATATTTCATGCCTAGGAATGCTCAGAAAGACATGAGGACGCAGATATGAACACAAAATATATTTTCAAAATATGCTGAAACAGGGTCTTCACTCAAGCCAACCTTTGGTCGCTCGAGCGGTCATAGAGGTCTACAAAACTACTAGATGGTTCAGATATGCGCTCAAGCCAACTCTTCGTCGCTCGAGTAGATACCAAACATACACTGAGTTCACTCGAGCCACCTGTTGGTTGCTCAAGCGGTCTGTAAAAACTGTAAAAGTACTGGGAGCTCTCAAAGCGGTCTGACAAAATTCTGGTTTTCAAAATTGAAAGTTTGAGCTTCCAAACACCAATTCAAAGCCTTGGGTCATGCATGGCTTGGTCAAAAACATAGAATTGTTTTAGAAAATATGTATACATGACCCTTTAAAAACCATTGCTCAAAATCTTTTTGTTTCAAACAAAATTGAACTCCAAAGTTCATGTATGTAAGATTTTCCAAACTCTTTTCTCAAAACTTATGACTTAACAAAATTGAGCTCAAAAGCTCAATGCATGTATAAAACGCCTTTCCAAAACATGAAATTGAGAGTCAAAGCATGATGAATCAAAGATACATGTACAAATTAACTCTCAAACTCAACAAGGATGATCAAAACCAAACTCAAAATGACAAAACTCAACATATTCATGCATACATGTGAAGCTACAACACTTTCTTGACCTTGTTTAACAAAATACATGCAAATGATCATATCTACTCCATAAACTCAACTCTAAAATGGATTATCTTCAAGAATTGAGGTTACAAAACTCACCTAGAGCCTTCAAATACACCAATTATGGCAGAATCTTGGTTCCTCTAGCAAAACCTTCAAGTTCTCCTTCAAATCTACACTTTCTCTCTCTAGATGAGAGCTCACTCTCTCTCTAAAATGTTTTCTCAGATTTTTGCGCTCAAATGAAGAAGATAAGCTCAAAGATGAGCTCAAAAATGAGCTTAGAGCACATATATATAGTTAGGATTAGCTTAATACATGAATTAGAACATTAGGCTAATTAAACACAACTTAATTTATCAAACTGAATCAATTTTTAATTAAACTTTCCAAATGATTCTAAAAATTCCAATTAGTTTATTCATGTAGTCAATTTCGATTTCTGATATCATTTAAGCCATCAATTTGGAATTCTGAACAGAAATCATAACAGATAGTTTTCAAATCAGACAGATATAAACAAATTAATTACATGGCACATATCACAACTAAAAATTGACACACAATTAAATAGTTATAATTATAATATGCATGTTGGGGTCATCACACGAACACATCCCTAAACTGAAATAGGAAGTGGATCAATTGCTTCTTTTTCCCTAGGGTGAGACCCTTTCCTATGAGAAATAACTTTTCTTCATTTGCAGGGTTGATTGGTACTTTTTCAAGTTCTTTCGCACTTTTGGCACTAGGCTTGGTGCCGACATGTTCCTTTTCTGACTCATGTGTTCAGGCCTCTTGAATTATCTATTTTGTAGTGGACACAGCCATGCATTGCTTTGCTAATGCTTGATCTCCATTTATCTCGCCTACGCTATCCCCTTCTAGGAAGCTTATGACCTGGTAGAGTGTAGAGAGGTGTAGACACCCCATTTTTGACCGTCCTCAAGACTTGGACGTCACCATTGGAACACTTGGTGATTACCCCTGTTTGTGTTCGTTTGGAGTTCTCGGAGGTCTCGGCTACGCGCGCCTTGCCTCAGGATCTCCGAACTTGACCGTTTTGTGTCTGGTTCTGCACCAAACACTTGTGTTTTGCCTTGGAGGGGCAGGGAATGCCTTGTGAGGCATCCCCACACACCACCAGCAGTGGCTAGAGGTCACCGGCTGGTTTTTGCTGCCATCGGCAATGTATATTGCCGGTCGGCACCATTTGTTGCCGGTCAGCACTAAATTTTGTCAAAATGACATTTTTGGCTGGCCGACTACTGTGCATCTGCTTTTGCAGATATTTTATCACAGCTGTCTTGCTTTTTGGCTCCATCTCTCTCTTGGAAGCTTGTCTTGTAAGCTTTACAAGACAAGAAGCTCTATAAGAGAGAGCCTTGTCTCTTGGCCTTAGGGTTAGACACTTGAGAGACTTGAGATATTTTTAGACAGCCATTTTTAGGGTTTTGAGTTCTAGGGTTAGAAACCATACACTTTCTATCTCTATATCTCCCTCTTGTGTGTGTTAAAGTGCATTTGTGTCTTACTATTGCACACAAACACATAGTGTTTCACCTTCACTTAGCTACTGAGGTTCTAAGAG
This sequence comes from Camellia sinensis, assembly GCF_055761805.1. Classification (NCBI taxonomy): domain Eukaryota; kingdom Viridiplantae; phylum Streptophyta; class Magnoliopsida; order Ericales; family Theaceae; genus Camellia; species Camellia sinensis. Next base: position 137,294,205 of record NC_138973.1, read on the forward strand.
GTTGGTTTTGAAGTTTTGGAGCTGTTTTCAACCTAGAAGGACTGTTGGAGCATCATTTGTTAAAGGGGTCTTCAAGGGTAACAATTTTGCCTCTTTATTCCCCAATCTTGCATTGTATTTCTACCTATCTTAAAATCGTTTTTGAGCTTGGTGTATAATACAAAAAAGTTCTGTTTTTTAGCCCTCTTAATTGTTTGTTTAGAGTGTTTTGTGGTTTGGAGGTGTTTGACCCCTCTTAGGCCTTGAAAGGCCCCATTTTGTGCTATTTTGAGTGAGTTTTGAGACTTTGGTGTTTGGGCCTCTTCACCACTGAAATCTTGAGGGATTTTAGTGGTGGAGATGGTGCCTTGAAGTCTCCAAAAGGGGAGGGCCACCCCCTCTCCTTGTTGTCCTTGAAAGGGACCCTTTTTGGCCTCTTGAGAGAGCATCATGTTAGAATGTGTATTGATCATGTCTTGGTTGTTTTCCATGCTTATTATGCCATGATATAACCTTGTTGTGTGTTGGTTTTGGTACACCATGCATGCTTAGCATACCTACCATGTAATGCCTTGTTATTGCCTTAATATGCCTTAGGTTGTTAGCCTTTGCTCGAGCATGTTTTAGGTCTCGTTTTGTGAAGCTTGTGTGCTTATTTTTCCATGCTCGAGGTCTGTCCATAGTTGTTTGGGTCAGCCATGGCATGCATTATATCCCCCCTTTGCATTTTGGCTTGTTGGCCTCAAGTGTGCGAGTTTGTAGCATGCACTATTTGCTTTATTCTAATGATTTGGCATCATTTTTAGCATAATTTCAGACCTTATAGCATGCTTGTATGTTTGCTTTGGACACCTCTTTGAAGCTTTAAAAGCTTGGGTAGCATGCTCCTTGTTTTGGCATTTATGCATGCCTTTGAATTTAGGTCATTTGGATGCCATCTAAGTGATCTTTAGGCCTTGTCTTAATGTGCTAAAACTCTGTTTTTGGTCAATAAGTTCATGCCATGTTTGGTCTTGTTAAGTGTAGTTCAATACTCCATTGGTTTACTTTGAGCACTTGGGCCATTTGTTGCATGTTTAGCTTGACTTGTTACCTGGTTTGGCACCATGTTTTAACATGATTTTCAATGCTTACCTTGCATGCCATATGTCCATGATTACTTTCTTTCAAATGTGTTTGAGAGTTGTCCCATTTGTGCCTAAGTGTTGGCTCCTTTAACATGTGCATGTGTGTATGTGTTTGGTCCTTTATTTTGGTCATTTTGGCTACTGTTTTAGGCCTATTTAGAGTTGCCTAAATCATGTATAAGTCCACTTTTCCATCAATTTACATTACCTCATGTTTGCTTGTATGCTTGCATAAGTGTCTTGCCATGCCATGTTGCATCCTTAGCTTGTATGCCTAGGTTGCATTGCATCTTGCATGCATGCCTTATTCCTTGACTTGGTGATAGGAATTGGGCCTTGTTTCATTTGTTTGGTTTACATTTCATTTGACATGAAAGTTGCACACTTGGTTCCTTGGGCCATCATGCATAGAAATGCGTGATTGGTGGTCCGAGAATCGAGACACATGTCCTTTTGAGTTACAAACATGATAGGGGGCATGATTGGTGCATACATTGTTTGAATTGTATTGCCATGCAAGTTCTGTCCTCTATTGCTGTGAGTTGCAGGTTCTGCAGGCATTCTTTGCCGACCGGCAGTATATATTGCCGACCGGCAGTGAATCACTAGCCGATGGATCAATTTTGTGCCGATGACCATAATTCACTGCCGGTGGAAATTTTATTCAGCCGGTGGTGGTTCCCAGTATCCAGAGAAGCATCCTTGAGACTTTGGCAGTCTTCAGAGAGGCAGAGCAGGGAAAACAGAGGCAGACTATGCATGGCGGTGCACTTCCGAGCAAGACCTGAGCATGCGCTGCATCTGGCTCTCCTCCCGAGGCGGTTTACTGTTTTTCCTAGCTTAATTAGTTTGTTAGCTGATTAAGAAATTTGTAATATTTAATTAGCTTGCGTAGTTAATTAATTTGTATTATTTATTTGGTCCTTTCGCGCGAGGGAAAATCTGTAATAAGCATGCGTGAGTGGGGTGTATGTCTTCCAATCCCCACTTCTTTCTTCCCTTTTTATTTACCTGCTTACGATGGTAGACTAGGGCATATTTAAAGATTAGCATACCTTATGCAATGCATGCGTGCATTCACACATTTGCTTTGCATGCACCGGGCTCGGCGCATCATTCTAACTACATCTGTATTTCAAATTCCGAATTGAATACATGTTAGTTGTGCATCTTCACATGTCATTCATAGACTAGCCGAGCCTACTCTAGTGACATTTTGTATGCGATGCATTAGGCACTTTGTAGGAACCCACATTTCATGTCCTCATCATGTTCATGAGCATCGGTATGATTATGACTTGTTTAGCTTGCATGTGTATGTTGTGATTTGTTTCGTTTGAGCTAATGTGATCCATGCCTTGTTTGAAGCCTTGTGATTTGTCTAAGTGTAGTATGCTTGTCTTGCTCCTTCCTTGATGTGAAACTTAGGTCGCGCCTTGCCTGAGTTATGCTAGCCGATGTTATTCCTAGCCGAGGTCATCCCTTAGTCTAGTAATAATATCTTGGAACCCCTTGTTGACCTCCGTCCTTGCCTTGACCATATTAGCCGAGATGTTACCTTGCACGCAAGTGATCTCGTCCTGGAGTGGTATGACCTAGGCCGAGGTGTGGTGCATCTAGGCCAAGATGTGGCACAGCTTAGTCAAGTGTTGTCCTTCCTAGCCGAGGTCATTGTCACCTTAGTTGCCGAAGTCCTTGGTTAGCCGATGTCACCCCTTGCCGGGGTACCATTCCGTGTAGCGTGATAGATACGCCTTGTTATCAGCCGATGTCATTGCCCCGTCAGAGAGCCCATACCGCTTTGCTTGTTGAACACCCTTCCACCATGCTTTGTCTGGTCTGTCAGCCACCTTTTCAGGATGAACCCAACCAGTCGCCGCCACGTGTCTCAGCAGAGGGTTAACCCCAGAACCGGGTATAGAAAACTATCATTTGGTGTCATAACCTTGTCTTGTAAAGAGAGAAGCTCTAGGAGGAAGAAAGAGTTTTAGAGTGAGGAAGTAGATCTTCAAGCTTGATTTCTAGGGATCCAACCGTTAGATCCGCGTTCTAAGGTTAGATTCTTGATCTACTCGTGATGTTCTTTATGTTTATGTTATTACATTGCATGATTGAAAACGATTTGTAAGCCATGCATCGTTTTGAAGTTCGATTTTAGAAAGAGAAAATGGCATTCATGTGTTCTTCAAGAAAGTCTTGTTTTGATCCGGAAGCTTGCAAAAAGAATCATGTTTTAGTGTTCATTTCCACAAGAATTCCAGGTCCGGGTACCCAGGTCCATGTTTTCAAACTCATAGCACGAAAACCCCAGATTTGTAATGACGGATTATGATTGAACATTCAAGTTTTTCATGTTTTCACACTCATGTTCTTCATGTTCATCAGCAGAGGGAAACCCAGAGTTTCCCGACCTCTTTTCCTTGCATGTGGCCCTCGGGAACACACCTCGGCGAAGAGGTGTGGAACCTCGGCCTAGACCTGGTTGGTGCCCAGCATGTTTTCTGAAACCATTTGTGTACATACGAAACTTGTTGAAGGTGCATTCAAAAGGCTTTGCCCTGTATTTGTAGGACTTGGGCTTGTCTCGACCCCGACGTGTGAAGAAACTATGTGAGTGGTATTTCTAATAAAGTTATGTTACACTTGTTTGATAAATCTTGTTTTGCCTTGACTTGAAAAGTATTTGATTTAGCATGAATGACTATCCCTAATTGCATATCAAGCACTACCTTGTTTTGATGACATTTCTTGAAAGTCCTTAGCTGCAGGGGACTATAATGCAACTGCACTCTTGTCTTGAAAGTCCTTAGCTGCAGGGGACTATAATGCAACTGCACTCTTGTCTTGACAGTCCTTAGTGCTAGAGGACTCTTAACTTTCGCAGCACAGCTTGTCTTGACAGTCCTTAGTGCTAGAGGACTCTAAACTTTCGCAGCACAGCTTGTCTTGAAAATCCTTAGTTGCAGGGGACTATAATGCAACTGCACTCTTGTCTTGGGAATGTCATCACCCTCTTGTATTAAGTAGATGTAATAACATCCAAAGAACTTGAAAGGCCGGCAATGAACTTGATTTTCCTTCTTGATTGTAAAGTATGCTATGTATTGTTTTGAAAGAAATCCTGGATATCAATCATGCAAAACCTTTATTCCTAATATCATTCACTGAGTATCCAAGCTCACCCTCTCTATATATATGTAGGTGATGAACAAGAAGGCATTGAGGCCTAGACGTGATTGCCGATGTGATTTGGGTGCTTTGCCGACATGTTTTGGATTAGCATTTTTTTGTACCGTCTTGAAGATCATGCTTCTCGGCTTAATTTTCATCTGTACTTGTATATGTCGGCTTGAGAAGCCTTTTGGTCAAGATGTGTTTTGTACCTCATTTCCTTATTGTATTTAAGTTGTAAGACTTTATAAAGATGTATGTCATTTCATTTGACTTATGCACTGCTCTTATGGACCACTTGTATCTTGAATTATTGCTTCCGCATTTGTGAGCCCCCCTATATAAATACTCTGATTGTGTGTGATTCTTGTAAGTTGGCCTTCGGTAATTACGGATTACTGGCCATCACGGCTCCAAACTACTGGGGGCGGTTTGGGGGCATGACAGAATGGTATCAGAGCACGCATTCCTTATAGTACGTTATTCACACACTTGAGTCCTAAAGAGCATAGGATGTCCCTTAGAAGAATGTTAGGATTGCATCATGTTGCTTGCTACTTGAAAAAGGTGTGCATCGTCTTGGCATGAACATTTTGTTACATCAACCTGATCATACTCTCTTGCATACATGTTCCTTTGTTCATTTTGCTTAAGTGTCGCATCCTGCATACCCCCAGCGTCATGAGAAGAGGTAGACCTCCAGTTGGCCGAGATCATTCCGAGGATAGGTTGGAGAGACTGGAAAGGTTAGTCGAAGGCTTGGTTCGTGAACTGAGACAACCGAGGCCACAGGATACTGGTACCACCTCTACCCAGGCCGAGCAGACCAATGGCCGATATGCAGCTCCGCCTCCACCTCCTCCAGTACCACAAGTGCCCCCGCAGCAAGCTTTGTATGGGAACGACACGATAACCCTGATCAGAGAGTTCAAGAAAATGAAACCGCCAAGATTCCAAGGGGGCATAGAACCAATGAAAGCCGAGGCGTGGGTTTTAGAAATGGAGAAGCTGTTTGAAATTTTCCCCAGTACGGACGCTCAGAAGGTATCTCTGGCAGCGTTCACGTTAGACGACGACGCCCGCAGGTGGTGGATGATGGTTCGAGAAAGTAATCCGGGTTTGACTTGGGCCAGATTCCTGGAGTTATTCTACAACAAACATTTTCCCCTTAGCGTCCGAGACCGAAAGACCACGGAGTTCCAGAATCTGACACAGGGGAACAAGACAGTGGCAGAGTATGATCGTGCCTTTACCGAATTGGCGAGGTATGCGCCTCACATGGTTGATGACGACTATCGGAAAGCGAGAAAGTTTGAAAGTGGGTTGCGTGGACCGATACAAGACCGGGTCAACATGCTCAATATGCCGACATACGCTGGAGTACTAGACAAGGCTATCTTAGTTGAAGCTAACTTGAACCGATACCAGAATTCAAGTGAGGGCCAGAGGAAGAGACAGAATTATGACAATCGCCGAGTTCCGTTCAATGCCAAGAAGAAGGTGAATGTGGATAGTTCCAGTAACTCAAATCAGGATGGAAATGCTAAGCCGTTGTGTACGAGTTGTGGGAAGCTACATTTTGGGGTCTGCCGTTGGGCGACAGGGGCTTGCTATGAGTGTGGCGAGATAGGCCATCGCGTGAAGGACTGCCCGAAAGCAAGGACCAGTGATGGGAAGAGGAATGGAAGCACCTCGGGCTCCGCACAGAGGACTAACATCGGGGGAGTACAGACGAGGCAAGGCCGACTTTTCGCATTGGTGCCAGGAGACGCTCAGAATACTGAAGCAGTGGTATCAGGTACCATTTCAATTTGTTCTCAAGATGCATACGTGTTGATTGATTCGGGTTCTACGCATTCATTTGTGTCTACCTTATTCGCCGAGAAGTTGGATAGAGAATTAGAACCCCTTGATTATGTATTATCTGTGTCTATTCCATCTGGGAGAAACATGATTGTTGCATCCATTTATAGGGCGTGTGTTGTTATGATTGAGGGTGTACAGTTGTTAGTCGATTTGATGCCTTTGAGCATGACCCATTTCGATGTCATATTGGGGATGGATTGGTTAGTAGCGAATCATGCATCCATTAATTGTGTTACTAAGAGCGTCACGCTGAAGACCCCAGATCTAGCCGAGGTAATTTTCCAGGGTAAAGGAGTAGTACCCCCACCTTACTTAATCTCATCCATGAAGGCCTACAAGTTGATCCAAAAAGGATGTAAGGGTTATTTATGCAGTATACTAAGTGATCTGAATGGAAATGTTGAGTTAGCCGACATACCCGTTGTTAAGGAATTTCCCGACGTCTTTCCGAATGAGTTGCCTGGCCACCTCGTCGATAGGGAAATAGAGTTTACTGTGGACATCTTGACAGGAACACAACCCATCTCCAAGACACCCTACAGAATGGCCCCAGCCGAACTTAGAGAACTGAAATCGCAATTACAAGAACTGTTGGACAAGGGATTTGTTAGGCCGAGCACTTCACCGTGGGGAGCGCCCGTACTATTTGTTAAGAAAAAGGATGGCACACTTCGTCTTTGCATTGACTACAGAGAACTTAATAAGGTGACCATCAAGAACAAGTACCCATTGCCTAGAATTGACGATTTGCTTGATCAACTACGAGGAGCACGAGTCTTTTCCAAGATTGACCTTAGGTCAGGCTACCACCAGTTGAAGGTTAAAGCCGAGGACATTGAGAAAACTGCTTTTCGGACAAGATACGGCCACTACGAATTTTTGGTAATGCCTTTCGGAGTAACCAATGCCCCAGCCGCGTTCATGGACCTGATGAACAGAGTCTTTAAGCCGTACTTGGATGAGTTTATCATTATTTTTATCGACGACATATTGATCTATTCTGGGAGTACGAACGAACACGAGAATCATCTGAGACTTGCCCTGCAAACCTTGAGAGATAAGAAGTTGTACGCCAAGTTAAGTAAATGCGAGTTTTGGCTTTCCAGCATTTCATTTCTAGGACATGTGATTAATGAAGACGGTATATCAGTTGACCCCAGTAAGATTGAAGCCATTGTGAATTGGCCGACGCCGACCAACGTGTCCGAGGTTCGTAGTTTTCTGGGTTTGGCAGGATATTACAGGAAGTTTGTGAAGGATTTCTCAAGGATTGCAGTGCCTTTGACACAACTAACCAAGAAGGGAGAAGCTTATGAATGGACCAATGAAAGAGAATCAGCATTCCAGGAGCTGAAGACGAGGTTAGTTACAGCACCAATTCTGGTACTACCATCAGCTAATGAGGAATTTCAGGTTTACAGTGATGCTTCACATAAAGGTTTGGGTTGCGTGTTAATGCAAGAAGGTAAAGTCATAGCGTACGCGTCTCGTCAGTTGAAGCCCAATGAAAAGAATTATCCCACCCATGATCTGGAGCTAGCTGCCGTGATTTTTGCTTTGAAGATATGGCGCCATTACTTGTATGGTACATCTTGCCAAGTTTTCACCGACCACAAGAGTCTGAAGTACCTGTTCACTCAGAAAGAGTTAAATATGAGGCAGAGAAGATGGCTCGAGCTACTGAAGGATTATGACATACAGATTCAGTATCACCCAGGTAAGGCAAATTCCGTAGCCGACGCATTGAGCAGGAAGTTAGTTGGAAGTTTGGCGTGCCTGACAGCGATTTCGGTGGAACCGGCCATCATTGAGGGAGTGAAGACCAGACAGAGGGAGGATAAATTCCTCAAGAAGGTAATTGATGAATTCGTCACCAAGCCGAGGCCGGGATACACTATGGAGAATCAAGTGCTTAAGTTTGAAGGAAGATTGTGCGTGGCCGATGTACCAGAGTTGAAAAGGAAGATTTTACAAGAGGCCCATAGTTCCAAGTTTGCCATTCATCCAGGGAGCACCAAGATGTATCAGGACGTAAAGCGGACCTTCTGGTGGCCAAACATGAAAAGAGAGATAGCCGAGTTTGTATTTCAGTGTCTGTATTGCCAGCAAGTGAAGGCAGAACACCAGAGACCGGCAGGACTTCTTCAACCCTTGTCAATTCCTGAGTGGAAATGGGAGCACATCTCCATGGATTTCGTAGTGGGTTTGCCGAGGACGCAGAGAGGTATGGATTCCATCTGGGTTATAGTCGACAGGTTTACTAAGTCAGCTCACTTTCTGCCTGTCAAGACCACATTCAATGCCGACCGACTTGCCGAATTGTACATGAATGAGATCGTTAGGCTTCATGGTGTGCCGAAGTCCATTGTGTCAGACCGAGATCCGAAGTTCGTTTCTAGATTTTGGCAGAGTCTACAAGGAGCCTTGGGAACAGAGTTGAGGTTTAGCACAGCCTTTCACCCTCAGACCGACGGGCAGACAGAAAGAACGATTCAGACACTCGAAGACATGCTCAGACTGTGCGTGTTGGATTTCCGGGGAAGTTGGGAATCGCATTTGCCATTAGTAGAGTTCGCGTACAACAACAGTTATCAAGCCAGCATAGGCATGGCGCCGTATGAAGCTTTGTATGGAAGGGAGTGCAGATCGCCGATATGTTGGACTGAAGTAGGAGACAAAGCTCTAATTGGCCCCGAGTTGGTTCAGGTGACAACTGAAAAGATCAAACTCATTCAGTAGAGGATTAAAACTGCACAGAGTCGACAGAAGTGTTATGCCGACCAAAGAAGGAGGGAGTTAGAATTTGAAATTGGGGATCATGTGTTTTTGAAGGTCTCGCCGATGACAGGAGTTTCGAGATTTGGGAAGAAGGGTAAACTTGCACCCCGATATATTGGGCCGTTTGAAATTCTGGAGAAAGTTAACACCGTTGCTTACAGACTCGCCTTGCCGCCAGATTTGAGCCAAGTCCACAGTGTGTTCCATGTTTCAATGCTGAGAAAATATATCCGAGACCCACTGCATGTAATAGATTACTCCGGAGTTGTAGTTAATGAAGACTTGGGCTACGAAGAGAAGCCGAAGAGAATTATCGACAGACAAGTGAGGCAGTTGAGAAACAAGTCGATATCAATGGTGAAAATCGAATGGGAGAAGCATTATGGCGAGGAGGCCACATGGGAAAAGGAAGAGGAGATGAAGTTCCGTTACCCGGAGTTATTCGTAGGACAAGGTAACTTAAGTTTGGGGATCAAACTTCTTTAAGGAGGGTAGACTGTAGGAACCCACATTTCATGTCCTCATCATGTTCATGAGCATCGGTATGATTATGACTTGTTTAGCTTGCATGTGTATGTTGTGATTTGTTTCGTTTGAGCTAATGTGATCCATGCCTTGTTTGAAGCCTTGTGATTTGTCTAAGTGTAGTATGCTTGTCTTGCTCCTTCCTTGATGTGAAACTTAGGTCGCGCCTTGCCTGAGTTATGCTAGCCGATGTTATTCCTAGCCGAGGTCATCCCTTAGTCTAGTAATAATATCTTGGAACCCCTTGTTGACCTCCGTCCTTGCCTTGACCATATTAGCCGAGATGTTACCTTGCACGCAAGTGATCTCGTCCTGGAGTGGTATGACCTAGGCCGAGGTGTGGTGCATCTAGGCCAAGATGTGGCACAGCTTAGTCAAGTATTGTCCTTCCTAGCCGAGGTCATTGTCACCTTAGTTGCCGAAGTCCTTGGTTAGCCGATGTCACCCCTTGCCGGGGTACCATTCCGTGTAGCGTGATAGATACGCCTTGTTATCAGCCGATGTCATTGCCCCGTCAGAGAGCCCATACCGCTTTGCTTGTTGAACACCCTTCCACCATGCTTTGTCTGGTCTGTCAGCCACCTTTTCAGGATGAACCCAACCAGTCGCCGCCACGTGTCTCAGCAGAGGGTTAACCCCAGAACCGGGTATAGAAAACTATCATTTGGTGTCATAACCTTGTCTTGTAAAGAGAGAAGCTCTAGGAGGAAGAAAGAGTTTTAGAGTGAGGAAGTAGATCTTCAAGCTTGATTTCTAGGGATCCAACCGTTAGATCCGCGTTCTAAGGTTAGATTCTTGATCTACTCGTGATGTTCTTTATGTTTATGTTATTACATTGCATGATTGAAAACGATTTGTAAGCCATGCATCGTTTTGAAGTTCGATTTTAGAAAGAGAAAATGGCATTCATGTGTTCTTCAAGAAAGTCTTGTTTTGATCCGGAAGCTTGCAAAAAGAATCATGTTTTAGTGTTCATTTCCACAAGAATTCCAGGTCCGGGTACCCAGGTCCATGTTTTCAAACTCATAGCACGAAAACCCCAGATTTGTAATGACGGATTATGATTGAACATTCAAGTTTTTCATGTTTTCACACTCATGTTCTTCATGTTCATCAGCAGAGGGAAACCCAGAGTTTCCCGACCTCTTTTCCTTGCATGTGGCCCTCGGGAACACACCTCGGCGAAGAGGTGTGGAACCTCGGCCTAGACCTGGTTGGTGCCCAGCATGTTTTCTGAAACCATTTGTGTACATACGAAACTTGTTGAAGGTGCATTCAAAAGGCTTTGCCCTGTATTTGTAGGACTTGGGCTTGTCTCGACCCCGACGTGTGAAGAAACTATGTGAGTGGTATTTCTAATAAAGTTATGTTACACTTGTTTGATAAATCTTGTTTTGCCTTGACTTGAAAAGTATTTGATTTAGCATGAATGACTATCCCTAATTGCATATCAAGCACTACCTTGTTTTGATGACATTTCTTGAAAGTCCTTAGCTGCAGGGGACTATAATGCAACTGCACTCTTGTCTTGAAAGTCCTTAGCTGCAGGGGACTATAATGCAACTGCACTCTTGTCTTGACAGTCCTTAGTGCTAGAGGACTCTTAACTTTCGCAGCACAGCTTGTCTTGACAGTCCTTAGTGCTAGAGGACTCTAAACTTTCGTAGCACAGCTTGTCTTGAAAGTCCTTAGTTGCAGGGGACTATAATGCAACTGCACTCTTGTCTTGGGAATGTCATCACCCTCTTGTATTAAGTAGATGTAATAACATCCAAAGAACTTGAAAGGCCGGCAATGAACTTGATTTTCCTTCTTGATTGTAAAGTATGCTATGTATTGTTTTGAAAGAAATCCTGGATATCAATCATGCAAAACCTTTATTCCTAATATCATTCACTGAGTATCCAAGCTCACCCTCTCTATATATATGTAGGTGATGAACAAGAAGGCATTGAGGCCTAGACGTGATTGCCGATGTGATTTGGGTGCTTTGCCGACATGTTTTGGATTAGCATTTTTTTGTACCGTCTTGAAGATCATGCTTCTCGGCTTAATTTTCATCTGTACTTGTATATGTCGGCTTGCCTTTTGGTCAAGATGTGTTTTGTACCTCATTTCCTTATTGTATTTAAGTTGTAAGACTTTATAAAGATGTATGTCATTTCATTTGACTTATGCACTGCTCTTATGGACCACTTGTATCTTGAATTATTGCTTCCGCATTTGTGAGCCCCCCTATATAAATACTCTGATTGTGTGTGATTCTTGTAAGTTGGCCTTCGGTAATTACGGATTACTGGCCATCACGGCTCCAAACTACTGGGGGCGGTTTGGGGGCGTGACACACTTAACATGGACTTGGATCATGCATTGATTGCTAACATGTTCCTGTTTTGGCACGGAGTACGATGTAAGTATTTTCGCTTTAGCATATTGCATGCGTGTGAATGTTGCCATGACAGTATGTTTGCCATGTGGCTAAATGCTTACGTGATATTACTGTTTGAATGCCTGTGGGTGAAGGTTGGATTGTTTGAGTTGGAAAAACTCGTTGAAATCCGTGTTTTAGCCTACTTACGAGTAGCAATTTCCAAAGCGCTTTTCAAAATAAACGGATATGCAATGCGTGTTTCCAAATTAGGCAATCTAGTCTATACTTGTTTGTTGTGCGCATAACATAGTAATTCTAGGCTAATAAATGGAATAAGAACATATAAAGTTTTCAAAAAACGGATATCACGGTTAGTAGAGGCCGATCTTCGGATCGGGCGAGAGGGGTTGCTCATAGCTGACCTTCCCCAATCGTACCCTAGCTTTCGAGCCGAGACAACTCCGGTGATGACGGACATGTGGCCTTCGGCACCGAGTCAGGGTTTCCTAAATTCCCCCATAAAAAATATTTAGGTGGTGACTCTGTATCTGGCAAAGCAGTCCATGTTTGGCACTTCTTTCCAAAAATCTATTTTCTCAAAACGATTTGCCAGATTTGGACTCTTTGGTTCAAGATTAAAAACCGTGACACGAATCGAGTCCGAACTGTAGTAGCGGGGTCCCTCGCGGGCACGTGCTACAGTTTCTGGCGACTCTGCTGGGGATTTAAAGAGCTTGACTCGAAGAGAGGTAAGGCTCATTCTGGATCTTCATCATTAGCTGATATATTAGCTCGGTGAAAGTAGTGATGATTGCCAAAAAAGCCTCTTTTCTTGGCTTTGGCTGTTTAACTATGGCGTTCGACTCCTTTATTTTGGCATTAGCGGAAGCTAGGCAAGCTTTGGTTCCTTGAACCTACACAAGTCATATTCAATCTTGTAATATTGTTTGACTTGTCTCATTAAACTACCCATGTCAATAGGTGGCTTCTTTGTTAAGGATTAATTGAGCTTACTTGCGGGCTACAAGCCTAACTTGAATGAGGCGACTACTAATTGTTCATTGCAGTTGTCAATCTCATTATATGACACCCAATACTTGCTGGCATATTCTTGCAAACTTTCTATATCATCTTTCTTCATCGTAAGGTGCACGTCCATTTCTTTTGGTGGTCGGCTATTAGTGATGAAACTCAAGATGAATGCCTACTGCAATTGCTTCAAGTCACTAATTGATCGGGCTTCTAGTTTATAATACCAGCAAAGTGCCATCTTCCCTAGGCTCACGGAGAACATTCTGCACATGATCGGCCTATTGTTGCTCCATAAGGTCATGGCTTGGGTATAATGCTCAATATGACTAGTCGGATCTCCTTTGCCGTCATATAGGTTAAACTTTGGAGGGGTGAATCTCTTCAGAGGGTCGGTGCTATCGATTGCTTAGGGAGAATGGCGAAGCTAACTCTTTCGTGAAGAGTTTTCTCTAAATAGGTTTAGGATTTCCCCCGATTCGTCCATCGAGCCAACTTCTCAAGTTATTCTTCAGGTAATCCAGGGAACCCTTCCTTCTGGTGACCTGGCGCTTCCTATGTGTCTGATCGGGGCGACTAATGGCAGTTTGGCTAGCGATTTCCTAGGAAGCGGTCTTTCTGCAAATCTTGGCAGTCTTTATTTGAGCGTTTGGTTTCTTTCAAGCCAATCATAGTTCCTCCTTGAGGGTTTCGATCTGGCAGTTTGGCTAAGCTCATTGATTATCATTATCTAGTGGGGGGGATTACCCTTTCCGAGCCTTCGGGTACTACTTCGAAGTCATGAAAGAAGTTCAGACTAGCCATATTTCCAATCGGTGCATTCTAACGATCGCTTGGTATCTCTTCTAGAGAGGGATGGGTACTCATCTTCTCATTGTTCTCACAGACGACACTAATTATGGAAGGTAGAAATCTTCTCCACATGGAAAGTGAGATGAATTTCCCCTTTCTTTACTCTACAAATAGAAACCAAATCGTTAGTGATCATCCCCGACCAGGGATGGTCGGGAGGACCCTACGATGACCAAGTTAGAATGTTGATTGGCCATATATTATGTTTTTCAAAGAAGGTTTCTTAGTTACCTTCTCTCCTTCCATTTGCTTTACCTGATCCTCTCTTTTATAGTGTTATTGTCTTAAGTTTCATTTGTTAGATGAACATCTGATTTGAGAGTTCCACTTGCTCCTGTGTTTTGGTCAGGTAAGTGGTTAGGTTGTCTTTATCCTTTGCCATTGGATTATCTTTCTGTGGGCAACCTAGATTGCGTCAGGCGTTAGTGGCCAACTTGCTGAATGCTTTGTCCGTCTGTTTAAGCTAATTGGATAGTTGTATCATTTGGTAGGCCTGGCTTATGCCTCTATCTTTGCTACTTGTCATCTCCACCGTTGGATGAAGATAGATCTATGGGCCTTCCCATGTTCTGTTGATCTCCTTCTAAAAGGAGATCTTACTCATGCTTGCTTATGTGCCATTGTTCCCTTAGCTGCCTTTTTGATGGGCCTTTCAGTTACCTGGGCATTTCCCTTTCCCTTGGGCTGCCCTGTTAAGCTGTGTTTGGAGTTGAGCTAATATTTTATCCTTCCACATTAGGGAAATCTATATTTTCAAGGTGATTAGAAATCGTAATTTTTTTGCTCAATCATACCAAAATTCTTAGTTATATCCTTTCGTAATTCTTCTGCCTTTCTCATCGTTTCCTTTCTGTACAGTAACTTTTAGTGCTAATCATCACCTTGATTCTTTTCTGGGAAGTGTTTGGGTGTACAAAGGTGCATATCATATACATTTGCGTAAGTCATCATAAATATACATAAGTTACCTCACAAAATTACGCAAGTTTTCATAAACATACATAAGTTAATCTATAAAAATTACACTTAAGAATTACCCTTCTTTTCTTGATTGATGGAGAATTCATAACCATAGGGTTTTTATTTTTTTTAATTAGGAAAAATAGTGCATAATTAGCAGGCTGCTACCTAAATAGTCAAATTCCCAGTTTGTGTTTTGGATTTGGGAGCTTGCTGACTACCACAATTTTTAAAGACCATGGAGAAGCAATTGTAGCTCATGTTTTCTTCAAATTTCCTTTCCTTTTTATTTTTATTTTTATTTTTTTGACAATTGAGAGTACTTAATTGAGAAAGTTCTGGTTATTAACGGAGACTTGGGGAGCTAGTGTGTGTGTGTGTGTGTGTGTGTGTGTGTGTGTGTGTTTGTGTGTTTTGGTTGTTGTTGATATAATTAGGATGTAATACAAAGAACATATGAATTTCACTTTAAGGAATTGCTTTAAAAAAATAATAAATACACATATTGCACCCTCAAGAATATATGAACATGAACTTGTTGACTCTTGTAATATGAAAATATAAATTCAGAGTAATGAACATCTGTCTCCATAATGGTTTAAGTGGGATAAATTTAATGATAGGTAAGGTTAAGTATTTTTTGAATGAATGGTGAGGAGAGTCCTAGTAGGTGGGAATTATGATGATATTGAATAGCAAGTATAGTAAATAAACAATGAATTATGAGTAGGTTTACCTTTAGTGGTAAGTAAAATTAGGAAGTTTGATTAAAATTTGATTCAGTCTAAATTAATTAGATTAAACTAATTAGAACTAAGTGCAATTAGTTAATCTTAAGCATTGATTAATCTCCTAATCTAATCCATATGTACAGAATAATTAAGAGTTTAAACCCCTTAATCATACTTTGAACTCAAAATTCTGAAATTTACAAGTTAGAGAGGGAGAGACACCATTCTAGAGAGAGAGGAAGCTTAAAACTTGAAGATTAGGCAAGGAGTTTGAAGAATTGTGAAGTTCAACTCAAGTTTTGTTAGAATTGGTGTATTTGAAGGTCTAAGGTAAGAGTTTGAACCATAACTCATGAGTTTAAGTCATTAATATGTGAATTCAAGAGAATTATGTGATTAAGTGCAAGAATTAAGCTAAGATTGTTGAATTTAGAGCCAATTCATACATGTATGCATAGTTTTGTTGGGTTTCACCATTTTTGGAGAATGATTAACTCATTCATGTTGAATTTGGAAGATGAATTGTACATGCATGTAAGAATTACAACATTTTGAAAGTGAATTGCATGATTTTGAAGCTTTGAGATAGAATTTGAAATTAAAATCAACATGCATGAAGAATTAGGTTTCATTTTGAAGAATTCTTCAAGTAATGAGCCTTAATTTTGAAAAATTGCCTTTGTACCCATGTTTTTGAAAGAATTTTAAGTGTTTGAGAAGTGGTTGACAAGCCATGCAAGAGTTGTGTTTGAAAATGCAAGCTTTGAAGTTCAACACTGTTATGGAATTTCCAAAATCCTATCTCACCGCTCGAGCGAACAATCTGTCGCTCGAGCACACATTGCATGCATCTAGTATTTTTGCAGGCATTTGCAGTTGGCTCAAGCGACCGAGTGATCACTTGAGCGAGCGCCTTTTATTTCGCACCTTGGCTCAAGTGAATATCAAGCCTAGATTCGGACCATCCAATACTTTTGCAAACTAAGTGGTCTGCTCGGGCGACCAATTGTGTGCTCAAGCTAAGTACTTTGTTTTAGCAAATTCTAAAAAGACATATTCTAATCAAATATGCATTCTCATTTCTTTCTGAGCATTCTTAGGCATGAGTTGAACATCCTAAATGAATTAAATGGATAAAATGAAGCCTAAGAGAATTGAATTAGTTAAAGAACAATCCGGTTTAGCAATGTAATTCAACGTGTGTACATTTATGTCTTATGTAGGATCATCCGTAAGGACAAGTCAACAACTGAATCACTGTGACTAATATCTTAGTAAATATATTTTCTTAATTACTCTATTTTTTGTATATCCTACTGTGGTAAAATTTTTGAAACAATGAATTTGTAAAAGTGAATGAGTTTCTATCTGTCTGATTATTGTGAGATCTGTAAATGTGATCGATATGACATGAATGTATATGATGGACCCAAGGTTGTTCTGTACGTTTGATAAGATGGACCCAAGGTCGTTCTAAATATCTGATAAGTCTGACTATCTGTTATGAGTTGAACGAATGGTCATTATATAGCCGTAAATGATTGAACTCGAGGTCATTTTGTTATGATATTATCAATTATGTACATCTGATGGACCCAAGGTCGTTTTGCTCTCTGTTGGACCTGAGGTCATTCCATCATGAATTGCTGATGGTATCGAAATATTTATATCATTTACTAAATCTCATTTACATAACCCCTTTACTTTGATGTTATTCACTGGGCGTTAGCTCACTCTGTATTTATATGTATGTAGGTGAGCAGCAGGATGTCCATCCCCAGCCTTAGTGAACCTGTAAAGGAAACCAAGTTTTGTGAGGTTTGTCATGAGCACCTCACGAGCGAGGCTTTTGTTTCTTTGATCTTTTGATTTTCTGTATCTTTCTTTTGTTGGTCCTACTTGACCGTTTCTGTATATAAGTTTTGGTTTTGTACGACAATGATGTTTGAAAAATCTTAGTCATATGGAATGTTATTATGTTTGCATCAGTGTGAGTTATTAATTTATGAGAAGTTCTGTTTATGCCATTTATGCACATCTCATAGGACAAAATTTTATATTTTTGCTTCTGCTTCTGACCCCATATGATTAAACCTTATTTGATTTCAGTCTAAAGCCATAGGTAATCTCATGATTACTAGTCGATTATGATCCAACCTCTAGGGGCTAGTTTGGGTCATGACAGAGTGGTATCAGAGCACGAGTTAATAACTCACACACTTGTCTAATTGAGAAATAAGGTGTTTAGAAAAGACTTAAGGTGCATTCCTCTGATAAGAATCTGTTTGTGTGCATTGAGAACATGTGAATATATGGAATATGAACTGTTGTGCCTATATGTGTATATGTGCAATTTCTGTGTCTATTATAATGTAAGTTTATATAGATAATGGTGAGAACAATGGCTGATGAAATAGAAGAGTTGAATATGGTTTGACTAGATAGAATGGAAATGATGATCCATGATATGTCTGAAGCATTAAGGCAACAACAGCAACAACCACTCCCACCTCCACCAATGCCAGTACCTCATGTACAAGACTATCAAACTGATGACCGTATAATTGCATTAACTAAAGAGTTTAAGAAGATGAAACCACCATTGTTCTATGGGGGAGTAGACCCACTAAAAACTAAAGCTTGGGTCCTTGGAATAGAGAAATTATTTGAGGTGTTCCCGTGTGTCGAGGCACAAAAGGTTCAATTGGCTGCATTCACTTTAGAGGATGAGGCAAGAAGATGTTGGATGCTAATCCGAGAAGACAATAAGGGGATTGACTGGGCACAATTCCTTGAAATATTCTATGAAAAATATTTTCCACAATGTGTTCGTGATCAGAAAGTGCCTGAGTTTGAAGGACTCAAGCAAGGTAATATGACAGTGGTTGAGTATGAAGCAAAGTTTACTGAGTTAGCCAGATTTTCACTGCACATGGTCAACACTGATTATAAAAAGGTAAAAATGTTTGAGGGCAGATTGCGGAATGAAATTTTAGAAAAAGTAGATGTAAAACCGCCAAAATACATGGATGTTTTTGACTGAGCTTTAATGTCTAAGGCGAATTTGACATCCCATAATCGACCCTTGCAATTTAGAGGATAGAGGCATGGTTCTTATTCGAATAAAGGATCATTGTCTTCAAAGAAGCAAATTCGGAGAGCATCTAGTGCCTCCAATTCGACAAGAGATTCTGCACCAACTTGTAATATGTGTGGCAAGAAACACCAGAGAGTTTGCTATCACACTTCTAGGGCATGTTTCCGATGTGGCAAGACTGGACCTATGGTCAAAGATTGTCTCCAAAATGAACAAAGAGGTAGAAGGCCAGCTGCTAGTTCAATTGGATCTATCAAAATGCCATGAAATGCTGCAAAACCCACTGCTATGAGAGGTGCACTAAGGCAAATAGGAGTTTTTGCACTCGTCCTAGGTGATACAAGAAACATTAAAGTCGTTGTCTCAGGTACCCTTTCCATTTGTAACCAAGATACATATGTGCTAATTGATTCAGGTTCAACGAATTCCTTTGTATCTACTGCATTTGCATTTAGACTAAATAAACCCATGGAATCATTGCCACATCTGTTATGTGTATCTGCTCCATTCGGGGAATCTGTTTTATGTTCATCTGTATACCATGCTTGTGAAATACATGTTGGGAATGTTATATTATTTGTAGATTTGTTGCCTCTTGATAATATGCATTTTGATGTGATTTTGGGGATGGACTAGTTGTCTAAATATTGTACTACTATTGACTGTGTGACAAAACGAGTTTTGTTTAGACGTCTGGGACATGATGAATTTGTGTTTGTGGGTACTGGTGTAGTACCTCCGCCTTACTTGATTTTCGTCAATGAAAGCATGCAAACTACTTAAGAAGGGATGCCAAGGTTATTTGTGCAGTATTTTGACCGATCAGCCTATAAAGATTGTGTTAGATGATATTCCTGTTGTTAGAGAATTTCCAGGTGTGTTTCTAGAGGAATTTCCTGGGGAATTAGTTGATAGGAAAATTGAGTTCACTATTGAAATTATATCGGGCATTCAATCCATTTTAAAGACTCCGTATAGAATGTCAACCGCAGAAATGAAAGAACAGTCACAACACTTACGTGACAAAGGTTTTATCTAGCCAAGTACCTTACCTTGGGGTGCGTCGGTTTTATTTGTGAAAAGAATGATGAAATCTTACACTTATGCATCGATTACCGAGAGTTGAATAAGGTAATGATCAAGAACAAATACCCTCTACCTCGTATTGATGATTTATTTGATCAGTTACAGGGTTCGCAAGTGTTTTCGAAAATTGATTTTAGGTTTGGGTATCACTAACTGAAGGTGCAAGTTAAAGGTGTTGAGAAAATTGCATTTCAAACAAGGTATGGACATTACGAATTTCTAGTCATGCCATTTGGGGTTACAAATGCACTTGCGGCATTTATGGATCTTATGAACCAAATTTTTAAATCCTACCTTGATGAATTTGTAGTAGTATTTATTGATGATATCTTGATTTATTCAAGAAGTAGAGAATAGCATGAACACCATCTAAGAACTATTTTGCAAACACTGAGGGAGAATAAATTATATTCTAAACTAAAGAAATGTGAATTTTGGCTAGATGAAGTTATGTTTCTAGGGCATGTTATTAACAGGGATGGAAATTTAGTAGACCCACAAAAGATTAAGGCAGTTGTGAATAGGCCTACACCGACAAATGTGACAAGAGTCCGAAGCTTCATGGGATTAGCTGGGTATTATAAAAGATTTGTAAAGAGCTTTTCAAAGATAGTTGTACCACTTACCCAACTTACTCGAAAAGGACAACCGTTTGAATGGACTAATGAAAGAGAATCTACATTCCAAGAACTAAAAACAAGATTGACTACAACAACGATTTTGACATTGCCCTCAGGTAAAAAAAAAATTGTGATTTATAGTGATGCTTCTTACAAGGGTTTAGGTTGTGTTTTGATGCAAAATGGTAAAGTGATAGCCTATGCATCTCGACAACTGAAATCTCATGAAAAGAACTATTCGACTCATGACCTAGAATTAGCTACAATTGTGTTTGACTTGAAGATTTGGCGCCACTATCTGTATGGAGCAAAATGTGAAGTCTATACTGATCACAGGAGTCTGAAGTACTTTTTCACTCAAAAGGAACTGAATATGCGACAGAAACGATGGCTCAAGTGAATTAAAGATTATGATCTTCAATTTAGTATCATCCGGGTAAAGCCAATACCGTAGCTGATGCTTTGAGTAGAAAATCAACGGGGAATTTGGCATGTTTGCTGACTGAGCAGAGAAAGATATTGCAAGACTTAGAAAGATTAGAGATTGAAGTGGAATTACATGATCGTAGCGGGTTGATAGCCGCTATGTCAGCTCAACTGACAATCATTGAAGAGATTAAACAAAGGCAAAAGGAGGGTGAGTTCCTCAAGAAAATGATTGATGAATTTAAATCAAATCTGAAACCAAAGTTTAGTATGGACAATGAAGTGTTGAGATTTCAAGGAAGATTGTGTGTCTCGAACATTCCTGAGTTAAAGAAGAGAATTTTGGAAGAAGCTCATAAGTCCAAATTTGCAATGCATCTGGACAACAACAAAATGTATTGAGATTTGAAGCAAAGTTATTGGTGGCCTAGCATGAAGAAGGAAATTGCAAAATATGTGTCTAAGTGCCTTCAGTGTCAACAAGTCAAAAGCCAGCGGGATTACTTCAACCTCTCCCTATTCAGGAATGGAAATGGGAGCACATAACCATGGACTTCATTGTTGGTCTACCTCGGACATCGAGATGTATGAACTCTGTTTGTGTTATTGTAGATAGGTTGACTAAATTTGCACATATTCTACCTGTAAGAACAAGCTATAATACTTATAGATTGGCCACAATTTACATTGATGAAATTATTTGATTACATGGAGTACCAGTATCCATTGTTTTGGATAGAGACCTAAAATTTGTGTCTAGATTCTAGAAAAGTCTCCAAAGAGGAATGGGAATAGAATTGAGGTTTAGTACCGTATTCCATCCACAAACTAATTAGCAATCAAAAAGAACTATTCAGACTTTAGAGCATATGCTCTGAATGTGTGCTCTAGACTTTCAAGGGAGTTGGGAAACTTATTTGCCACTGGCGGAAATTTGCATACAACAATAGTTTCCACTCTAGCATTGGCATGACACCATATAGAGCTTTGTATGGCAGAAAATGTAGGTCTTCGATATGTTGGACCGAAGTTGGGGATAGGGTCTTGCTTGGACCCGAGATTGTGCAAACAACCACTGAAAAGATTAAAGTCCTTTAGCAAAGGGTTAAAACAACACAAAGTTAACAAAACTGCTATATGGATCATAGAAAAAGGGCTCTTGAGTATGAAATAGATGACCATGTGTTCATAAGGGTAAGTCTAATGAAGGGTCAATCAAGGTTTGGCAAGAAAGGCAAGCTATCGCCTCAATACATTGGGTCGTTTCAGATTCTAGAAAGGCTTGGTCCGGTTGCACACCGAGTAGCTAAACCACCAAGAATGGAACAAATGCACAATGTGTTTCATGTGTCGATGTTGAGGGGCTATCTTCGATATCCATTCCATGTTATTGACCATCACCGAATAGCTCTTAATGATGATATGGTCTATGAAGAAAAGTCAATTCAAATTATCGATCGACAAGTCAAGCAGTTGAGGAACAAATTTATTCCTATGGTAAGGCTGGAATGGAAAGAACACTATGGTATGAAGCGACTTGGGAAAAAGAACATGAAATGAGGTGAAGGTACCCTGAGTTGTTTCTGACTCAAGGTAACACAAGTTTGGAGGACCAAACTTTTTAAAAAGGGGAAGACTGTGATAACCCCGTTCTGCATTATGCTTTTAATTCCTTAATTGTGCATGTGCTTATGTACCAAGTGTGAATTTGAGTGATAAATATGTCATTAATATGATTTTGACTTTATTTTTGTTGATCGTAGGAAAATCTGTTATGATTTCTACTTTGATCCGAAAATTGAAGGCCTTAATGGCATCAGAAATCGAAATTGGTTAATTTATTGCGATCAACATAATTTTTAGAGCCTATTAGGAAGTTTGATTAAAATTTGATTCAGTCTAAATTAATTAACTTAAACTAATTAAAACTAATTGCAATTAGTTAATCTTAAGCATTGATTAATCTCCCAATCTAATCCACATGTGTATATATGAAATAATTAAGAGTTTGAACCCCTTAATCATACTTTGAACTCAAAACTCTGAAATTTATAAGTTAGAGAGGAATAGACACCATTCTAGAGAGCGAGGAAACTTAAAACTTGAAGATTAGGCAAGGAGTATGAAGAATTGTGAAGTTCAACTCAAGTTTTGTTAGAATTGGTGTGTTTGAAGGCCTTAGGTAAGAGTTTGAACCATAACTCATGAGTTAAAGTCGTTTAATATGTGAATTCAAGAGAATTATGTGATTAAGTGCAAGGATTAAGCTAAGATTATTGAATTTAGAGTCAATTCATACATGTATGCATAGTTTTGTTGAGTTTCACCATTTTTGGAGCATGATTATCTCATTTATGTTGAATTTGGAAGATGAATTGCACATGCATGTAAGAATTACAGGGTTTTGAAAGTGAATTGCATGATTTTGAAGCTTTGAGATAGAATTTGAAATTAAAATCAACATGTATGAAGAATTAGGTTCCATTTTGAAGAATTCTTCAAGTAATGAGCCTTAATTTTGCAAAATTGCCTTTGTACCCATGTTTTTGAAAGAATTTTAAGTGTTTGAGAGTGGTTGACAAGCCATGCAAGAGTTGTGTTTGAAAATGTAAGCTTTGAAGTTCAACTCTGTTATGGAATTTCTAGAATTCTGTCTCACTGCTCGAGCAAACAATCTGTCGCTTGAGCACACATTGCATACATTCCGTGTTTTTCGCAGGCATTTGAAGTTGGCTCGAGCGACAAAGTGATCGCTCGAGTGACCATCTTCTATTTCGCACCTTAGCTCGAGTGAACATTGAGCCTAGATTTGGACCATCTAGTACTTTTGTAGACCAAATGGTCCGCTCGAGCGACCAATGTTGTGCTCGAGCGAAGTGCCCTATTTCAACTAATTTTGAAAAGACATATTCTGATCAAATGTGCATTCCCATGCCTTTCTGAGCATTCTTAGGCATGAATTGAACATCCTAAATGAATTAAAGGGACATAATGAAGCCTAAGAGAATTGAATAAGTTAAAGAACAATTTGATTAGGCAATGTAATTCAACGTGTGTATATTTATCTCTTATGTAGGATCATCCGCAAGGACAAGTCAACAACTAAATCATTATGAGTAATATCTTAGTAAATATATTTTCTTAATACTCTATTTTCTGCATATCCTACTGTGGTAAACTTTCTAAAACTGTTAACTTGCAAAAGTGAATGAGTTTCTATATGTTTGATTATTGTAAGATCTATAAATGTGATTGATGTGAAACGAATGTGTATGATAGACCGAAGGTCATTCTGTAGATTTGATAAAATGGACCCAAGGTCGTTCTGAATATCAAATAAGTCTGATTATCTGTTATGAGTTGATCGAATGGTCATCATACAACTGTAAATGATTGGATCTAAGGTCATTTGTTTATGATATGATTAATTCCATTCTATACATCTGATGGACCCAAGGTCATTCCATTATGAATTGCTTATGATGTAGAAATATTTATGTCATTACTAGATCTCATTCACATAACCCCTTTACTCTGATGTTATTCACTGGATATTAGCTTCCTCTATATTTATATATATGTAGATGAGCAACGAGATGTCCAACCCTAGCCTTAGTGAACCTGTAAAGGAAACCAAGTTTTGTGAAGTCTATCATGATCGCCTCACAAGCGAGGCTTTTGTTTCTTCAATCTTTTGATTTTCTGTTTCTTTCTTTTGTTGGTCATACTCGATCGTTTTTGTATATAAGTTCTGATTTTGTGCGACAATGATATTTGAAAGATCTTAATCATATGGAATCTTATTATGTTTGCATGAGTGTGAGTTATTAATATATGAGAAGTTCTATTTATGCCATTTATGCACAGTTTATTAGACAAAATTTTATATTTCTGCTTCCGCTTTTGGCCACATATGATTAAACCTTATTTGATTTCTGTCTGAGGCCGTAGGTAATCTCATGATTATTGGCCGGTTATGATCCAAACCTCTAGGGGCTGGTTCAGGTCTTGACAGTAAGTATACAAAAAAAAAAAAAAAAAAAAAATTAGTAAAATACTAAAGTGATAAGTAGAGTCACAATGAGTGGTAACTAGTATTAGAACAAAGAGTAACTATTATGTTTATGAATGATAAGTATTCAATAATATTGTACTTATTATATAATAATTATTACTCAAGTATATTTACTACTCTACTTAATCAACTCTATTTATTACTCAAAAATACTTGACTTATTATTCAATCAAACTTCACTTATTATTCAATGAGACTTTAGTGACTATTACATCAGACTCGACTTGTTACATAATGAGACTTCACTATTACTCCATATTCAATCAAACATCCCTATGAGACTCCAGTTACTATTCCATCAAACTTGACTCTTATTACTTAATGAGAGCTCACTTTGTACTCAATGATATACTACTTACTACTCCATCAAACTTGACTTATTACTTAATAAGACTCCACTTATCATTTTATCAAACTTCACTTATTACTCAATGAAATTACATTTACTACTCCATCAAATTTTACTTGCTACTCAATCAAACAATGCTTACTACTCTGTGAGACTTTACTTACTACTCAATCAAACTTGATTTATTATTAAGTCAAACTCACTTACTACTCAATAAACCTCACTTACTACCATTGAAATAGACTCCACTTAATTAATTTTGGTTTACAGTTTCATTCAGCCATACTTATTAGTTGATGAGACTCCACTTATTACATTTTTACACTTCACTTACCATTCAAATAAATCTCACTTACTATCACTTCATTAGACTTGACTATCACTGAAATAAATCTTATTTACCACATATTTAGACTTGATTTATCACTCAAATAAACCTCACTACTGTAGACATCCCATTTTTGACCGACTTTAAGACTCAGACGTCATCGTTTGTGCGTGCGATGATTGTGCATGTTTGTGCTCGTTTTGAGAGCCC
Source organism: Camellia sinensis (assembly GCF_055761805.1). Lineage (NCBI taxonomy): Eukaryota > Viridiplantae > Streptophyta > Magnoliopsida > Ericales > Theaceae > Camellia > Camellia sinensis. Next base: position 137,319,785 of record NC_138973.1, read on the forward strand.
GAAGTTCTCGACTGAGTGTCTTGTCTTTGAGCCTCTAAACCCTCTGTGTTTTGGCCTTGTTTTTGGACAAACCTCGGTGCCTCACCTGAAGTGGCTGACGACCCTGCCAGCCACTTTTTCTTTTTGTCACCCACTTTTTCTCCTTGCCAGCCACTTGAAGTGGTCGGTCAGCTAGTAAAAGTAGCCGATCAGCCACCTGAAGTGGCTGACGGCCCTGTCAGCCACTTTTTCTCTTTGTCAGCCACTTTTTCTCCTTGCCAGCCACTTGAAGTGGTCGATCAGCTAGTAAAAGTAATCGACCGGCCACCTGAAGTGGCTGACAGCCAATTTTCTCCTTCTTTAGATATTTTCAGATCTTTTGAGCCAGCTGTTGCACACTGAGTGTATCCTCCATACACGTGTATGGATGGATTCAAGCAAGCTTTTGGCTTGTCAAGAAAGCTTTTGCTTGCATTTTCCTATATAAGGGGAGGTCCCTCTCCCTTGTTTGGGGTTTAAAAATTTGAGAGGCAAAATTTCACTCTCTCTCTAGAATTCTCTCCCTCTCTCTCTCTCTATATTGTGCTATATTATGGTTGAAAGTGAACTTTCTTTGCATTTTTGCACACAACCTCTTAGCCAACATAGACTACCTTGTTGCTGAGGTGCTTGAGGGTCTTATTTGGACTGTTGAAGGTTGGTTTTTGACTCAGAAGTTGCTGCCTTGCTGCTGTTCTTCAAGGGTAAGCATATTTCCCTTTTAAGCTTATCTTTGTATACTATCTTGGCCACCTTTGCATGCTGTTTTTGGCCTAGTTGTCAACTACGAAAACCTCTATTTTTAAGTGTTGAAAATGGTGGTTTGAGGTCCTTTTGAAGTTAAGGGTGGTCTACCCTCTTTGGTTGCTTATTTGGTAAGCTTTGTGCCATCTTTTAAAGCCTTTGAAACAACCTCTTTTTGGCCTCTTAACCACTGAAATCCAAGGGATTTTCAATGGTGAAAACTTGGTTTTGAGGTCCCAAATAGGAGGGGGTGGCCTCCCCTCCTTGTGTTTTGTTTGCATGTGTTGATGGCCTAAAAAGTGAGCTTTTATTTCTACCTTTTTGAAGCTTAGTTCAAGCATGTTTTTGTGACTTTTTGGACCTACTCTAACTCTGTTTTTGGTTGGTTTGTCCACTTGTTGCTTATATCTTACACTTGTAGTGTAATCATGCTTAATAGCCTTGAATGCCTAATGATTTAGCCTATCATTCTAGCATGTGTTGGCTCCATTCCAGCATGTTTTTGGCTCTGATTTAGCATGCTTTAACTTTGTTTTGAGTGGTATTGGTCCTTTGAGGCTTGCCTTGCATGGTTGTAGTGTAAAGGGCCTTGACTAGCTTTGAGTTTCAAGGTCTTTAACAAGTTACGTTTGAGTTGTTTGCATGTTTTGGCATCATTTCACACATGATTTCAGAGCATATACCTCTGTCATACTCTCACATATATCATTCTTTAATTGCTTTTGAGAGTGATGCCTTATGCCTTGTTTATGAGCCAACATATGAGCATGCTTCTCTTGCCTTTTGTGCCTTAATTTCAGCATGATTAGGCCACTATTTTGGCATGGTGTAGCTCTGTTTTGGGTTGATTTGGTCATTTGAGTTTTGTATTGCATACCTCTAGTGTTGTGTCCTTCACTAGTTTTAATGCTCTTGACTCTTAATGTGTTGTGCATGGTTTGTTTGCATGATTTTAAGTCATTTAGCATGTCATTTCAGTGCTGAAATATATGCCATTGCACTCCATTGTTTCACTCTTTCATTTGCTTTGAAAGTGGTCTCTAGCCCCTTATTGGCTTGAGCATGGAATTGAGGCTCTCATGCCTAATGGTTTTAGCCTTCTCTTGAGGGTTTCTACTAACCAAAAGCATGAGGCTTCTTTCATGCTCAAGGTGCTTGTGGCTTAGGCCATCTTTCCCATTAGAGGACTTGCACATTGGACTTAACCAATTAAAGAATGGTTTGGTAATGTGAAATGTGTAAACAAGAATTGAGTAAAGTAAAACTTGTGCAAGATAAGCATATTGCTTGCATTGCATGTGTTTGGATCGGACGTTAATCCAAACACGAGAAATGTGGGACGTTTCATACTCAAAGTGATGAAATATGTCGCATTTCTTGGTCGTCAACACCCTTGACCATGCATGATTGGATGGAGGCTCTTTGTGTGTTGTGTGTGCATTCATCAACATTGTACAAGCTTGGTTTTTGGGCCACCATGCATTGTGATGCTTGGTTGGTGGCTTGAAAGCGGAGCACTGCACTCTTTTGAGCTTGAGACATGATCAGGAGGGTGGCCATACACACATTTCCTTGCAAATACATTGTGCCTTTGTTGTTCTCTGTTGCAGCAAAACCAGCAACCTGGAAAATAAGTGGCTGACCGGCCACTTCAACTAGCCCACCGGCCAATTAAAGTGGCTGGGAGCCACTTTTTGTGGCTGACCGGCCACCAGCCCAATTTTGTGCAAAAAGTGATTCTGTTTTGAGACAGAGGCAGTTTGGAGGATTGGTTCAATGTTCAGAGGTCAAGGCGAGTGTAAACAGAGGCAACCTTTAGCAAAGCGATGGATTTCTGAGCGGACGCCAACCAAGCATGGATGTCTCCCTCGTCCCTCGAGGCCATTTTATTGTTTTAATTAGCTTAGCATAGTTGACTATTCAATTTGTTCTATACTATTTAATTAACTTAGTGTTAGCTAATTATTCAATTCGGTTTTGTAAATAATTAATTAGCTTAGCATAGCTAATTATTGGGTTTGTAATAATTAGTTTAATTAGCGTAACTAGTTAAATTATTTATTCGGACCCTCCTTCAAGAGGGCACAATGTTGTAATAAGTGTGCGTGTGTGTGTGCATGTCTTCCAACCCCACGTCTTTCTCCTTTTATTTATCCGCTTTCAATGGTTAGATTAGGGGCATATTTTAATTAGCATACTTTATGCTCGAATGTTTGCATCTATTTATCTGTATGGCATGCACCGGGCTCGACGTATCATTCAAACTGCATTGTATTTCAATACACGTACTTGAATACGTGTTTCAAAGCATGTTATCAAGTGTTGCATTCATATGCCATCTTAGATAGCCGAGCCTGTTTTAGTTGCATTATTGCATGTGTTGCATTAGGCATTTTGTATAGTTAGGATCATGCATTGATTTCTAACTAGTTCTCTGTTTGGCTTGGAGTACACTGTAAGTTTTACGCTTTAGCATACTTGCATGTGTGTGAGTGATTGTCATGATAGCATGCTTGCCATGAGGCTATTTGCTTAAATGATTAACTGGATGAGTGCCTGTGGATGAAGGCTTGATTGCCTGAATTGGAACAACTCGATGATTGTGAGTTTTAAGACCACTTTGCGAAGTGGCAAAATCATGTTTTCAAGCCCACTTGAGAATGGAAAATCTGCGCTTTAGCCCACTTGCGAGTGGCACTTTCAAACCATTTTCAAAAACAAACATGAGTTGTTTTGTTCCAAATTCTCACGATTCAGTCTATACTTGTATGCTGTGCACATCACATAGTAAAGTTAGCTAATAACCGAATAAGAACACATGAGGTTTATGAAACAACATATCATGCTTAGTAGAGGCCGATCCTTTGATCGGGTGAGTGGGGTTGCCCATTTCATGACCTTTCCCTCTCGTACCTAAGTTCCCGGGCCGAAGTAACTTTGGTGATGACGGACACGTGGCCTTTGGCCTTTGGTCGAGTTACAACTACTATTCAAATAGACTCCACTTACTACATTATTCTTAGCTTACCATCTCATTCAACCATACTTACTAGTCGATGAGACTGTAGGAAAAATATTTTTGGAAAATTAATTTAACGCAAATAAATAATAAAATAAAACATAAGAAATTTTTTTACAGAAATTCTGTAAACTTAGTATAGATTGTGACCTTGAACATTGTGTTTTTAAGACAGAAATTCACCTACGCCCATGGTGCTTGCGATTGATGGGCGTCCTGCCTTTAAGATACAACGATCACCACACACAGAAATTGCACAACTTTTTGTGTGTACAACGAACCAATTTGTGTCATGCACTCTCTCTTATACCTGACTAGACATAATGTATGAATCCTAAAAGTTCTTTTAAATAAATGCCATGGGGATGGTATTTATAGAAGTATTCGTGACCTTTAGAAGGGTCACTCTTGGGTTCACACCCTTTCCGATGAAGAGACACCATGAAGGGTTGCACACCTTTCATTCAAATGGAGTCAATTCCCATTCACTTCTAAAATTTTCCAACAATCCCCCCCATGAACGAAATTAATGACACAATGCAAATGAAATGCATACACTGACAAAAAGAGTACAAAATGGAAATATCATGCATCAGGATAGATAGCTTTTGGCCTTGAACCTTCCTTAGTGAAAGACTATCAAACTTACTAGCTAATTAGTGGACATGATACCTTGAACTGTTCAACCGTTTATGCAAGCCAAGACAATAGAATTCACACAAAATATCTCTGAACACTGTTTGGTTCTTTCGGTTGTGCTCATTTTGGCCTTAGGCAACTCCTGGTTTTCATGAGTACTTTAGAGAATTTAGCCTTATCAATTATCATAGAAGTGGCCCCTTCACATTCATATAGGTGATTCTTATTTTGAGTCTCTTAAAAACTCCTCTGGAAAGATATCCCTCTAGGTTTTTCAAGATGTAAGTAATTATTAAAAACATAACTTACCCTAAGTCCCCTACATACAACACATGTTGCAGATATCACCCTTATCATATGAACGGATATGAAATAGACTCCCTTAGTGATTTTTGGTGAGTCATTTATAATTTGGTTATCCCTTTGAATCTAGATCTTGAGATCTCCAGTCAAGTAGGTTGGGTTTCCATTATGGCTACTCGAAATTAATAGGCTTTAATAACATTTCTTCGATGAACTTTCTCTCATTTGCTCTCTGGCCAAACTTTTTGTTTAGCGGCCGCTATCTTCTGTATCACATTCTTCTTTTATATATCATTGAGTAGTTAGTGGATCCACTATATTGTTCTCAAACAATGCTCACATCTGAGAGCAAATATCCTACGATATTAAGTCTATGAATAAGTCGAGACTTGCCGTTACTCTATGTCATTCCCATTTTTCAAATCAAATAATACACACAATGGTGTTCCTTAGGAGTTAATGAAACTATTTTTGCTTCTACTCCAACTTTGTCCTATAGAAAGAATTGAGATTCTTTGTGGACCTACTATCGAAACCATTACTTTGGTATAATCCTCCAAGCATCCCCATATTTTAAGTACTCTAAAAAAAATAAATAAAATAAAATAAAAATAAAAATAAAAATTCTTTGTTAAGATACCACACGAAAATATCAATACACCCCCGCAATTCTGATATAAGTCAGAATATAACATTCATCACTTATTGACTATGGTGTGCTTGAATAATAAAATTCTAAATCAAATTTATGAAATAGAAAATCCAGAATAATTATGACTACACAAGTCATAATTAATGCTTAGACAAAATCATATCCTCATAAAACTTTTGACCAAGAACCAAACAAATTAAGATTCAAACTCTTAAATTTGAGTTCTTTTGTTCAAATTTTTGTGGGTAACTTGTCATGAATTATGATTAGAAACAATTATGTTTCTCTCCCTACATTTTTGGTAATACATAAATTAGCACAAAAATGTGACTCATTATTAGACAAGTATTACTGTCACAACTAATAATTTATTTTTAATAAATCCATACTTTATTTATTCAAAAATATTTGTAACAAAAGAACATTAATTTAATGCAAATAAATAATAAAATAAAACAGAAGAAATTTCTCATAGAAATTATGTAAACTTAGTACATATTGTAACCTAAGCTAGTGTTTGAACACTGTGTCTTTAAGACACAAATTTTCCCCCACCCATGGTGCTTGCAATTGATGGGAGTCTTGCCTCCAGGATACAACTATCACCGCACATAGAAATTGCATAACTTTTTTGTGTAGAGCGAACCAATTTGTGTCATGCACTCTCTCTTATATTTGACTAGACATAATGTACGAATCCTAAAACTTCTTTTTAAATGAATGCCATGGGGATGGTGTTTATAGAAGTATTTGTGACCTTTAGAAGGGTCATAACTCTTTAGTTCACACCCTTTCATATGAAGAAACACCATGAAGGATTGCACCTCTTTCATTCAAATTGAGTCAATTCCTATTCACTTCTAAAATTTTCCAACGGAGACTCCACTTACCACTTTTTTACACTTCACTTACTATTTAAATATATCTCACTTACTACTACTTCATTAGATTTGATTCTCACTCAAATAAACCTCACAAACCACGTCTTTAGACTTGATTTATCACTCAAATAAACATCACTTACTGCCACTCAAGTAGACTCTACTTAGTATTTCATTATTTTTGGCTTACCATTTCATTCAACTATATTTACTAGTCAATGAGACTCCACTTATTAGTTTTTTACACTTCACTTCCAATTCAAATAAACCTTACTTACTACCACCTTGTTAGACTTGACTATCACTGAAATAAACTTCACTTACCATATCTTTAGACTTAAATTTACCACTCAAATAAACCTTAGTCCCAAAATGGTTGTATATAATGATTTTGATTTAGACCTGACCCATTATATGTTTTGGATCTGGGTTTCATTATCTTATATAGTTGTTCATGTCTTGTTTCCCCTTATTTTTCTTTGAGTTTGGTTATTGGGATGTGTTGGTTTCGTTTAGAATAGGTTGGTAGCTTGTCTTTCAAATTGTTGTTGCCTAGGTTTTGGCTTCTTCGCTCAAGCGTCACTTCTTGCTCTTAAGTAGTAATTGTAAACTCCTAGTACTTTTGCAGGCCTGTAGAGATACTGTGAGTTGGCATTCTTCACTCGAGCAACCCTTCTTGAGCTCAAGCAGTAGTTTTCTATCTGTAAAACTTCTGAGAGTTGATATTCTTCACTCGAGCGAAGCTTCTTGCGCTGGAGAGGTGCAACTTGTTGTGTCTGGTTGCTCGAGCGACACTTCTTGCGCTCGAGCGATCTGTGCGTATATTAGTTCATCAGAAGCCACTTTTGAATCACTTTTTCATTTCTCTCTCTCTAAACATTCTAAAAACCCTAGATCTACACCCTCTCTCTCTAAAATTCTACTTCTCTCCACAAATATACGTAGATCCATCGAGTTCCTTACCCATGTCCCCTTATTAAAAAGGTAGTGCACGCCCTAGGCTTCCTTTTGATCCGAACAAAGTTGGGTTTCGGCATTTTTGAAGTATCTCCATTCTCTCTCTCATTTTCTAAGTTTGAGGTAGGGATTCTTTGCACCCTTTTATGATTTTTAACTTGGTTATTTTTTATTTTCTAAAACAATATTGTGATTTGGGAATTTTTGGACAAATCTAAGGTTTTGGGTTTAAAATGAAAAGAGGGGTTTTCAAATGGATTCTTGAAAATGGTTGTGCGATTTGAAATGAGGTTGGGTTGTGATAAAATGGTTGGTTTTGAAACTTGGATTTGGTTTTGGAATAAACTGGGGTTTTGCCCTAAATATAGATAATGTTGATTTTGTATAAATAATGGAATTGATGTTGGAAATGTGAAATTGGATTGATATTGATGAGGATGGTGGAGTTGGATATATATTATCACTCACATCTCGAGATTTGGAAAGTTTATCTTTATTGAAAATCATTTATTCGTTTAGAAATATATGTTTGGGGCTATCGGTGGAGGATAACTGTGATTGTTGTAGAAATTGCATGAAAATCAGGAGAATGGAAACTATTGTCTCATCTAATTGCATTGAGTATTATTTCATATTTATACATTGGAAATATTTATCGTTTTGAGAAAAGGGGTGAATTTGGGAAGTATGGGTTGTCTCATTGAACTAAGTTGGCCTGAGTTTGTAAAAATCCTAAAAACTGCGCATATACATAGGTGTCGATCCCGTGGACGAAATTTCCATGAAATGGCAATAGTAGTGCTTGTAATGCCTACGTTTATATGGGTGCAGGTTTACCGTTTCTCGCTGACGAAATTTCCGTAAAAGATTGAAATTGTTTTGAGATTCCTAAAGTGTGATTCACTGCCCTGTTTTCTATTATAAAGAGAGTGATTTATGAATTCTGATATTAAGCTAGCATTACATGGTTTTGGAAAAAGATATAAAACATTTTGGCACAAGTATCGCATATACATATCACCCTTATATCTTTGTTAAGATTCATATATTGTGTTGGATTATTTCTACTGAGTTTTGGCTCACCCTATGTAGAAAACTATTTTCAGGTGTTAACGATATGCATCCGCCAAGGCAATAGCTTGGGAGGACTTGGAAGCAAGAGCTTCATTTTGTTCATTTTGTTGTATTTGTTTTGTATAAGCCTATGGCTTTAACTGTGTTAGATTCAAATCTATTTTGTTGTAACCAAGCACTATCTTGGAAAGCTGTAAGCCTTTAGGGCGTTTCTAATTTGTTCAACTTTCATTCTATTTCTCTATTATGTAACATATGCTTTAGATTCAGGGTAAGGCTTGTGAATGTGTACTTGCATATGTTACCCTTTTGTCCAATCATTGGAATTAATGGGAGATAATTATTTATTCATGTATTGTTATTTAATGAATATGGTGGATGATTTATTGTCTTTTATTTCGGGGCGTTACATTGTACATGTCCTTTTGTATGAACTTGACATTCTCATAGTCACCTACTTGTTGTGCCGCAAAGTCCATAATGTGACTAGTTCTCATATCAATATGATGCATTGCATTGCTCTGTACCTTGTTGGCACTCATAACATTCTTGTGTGAATGAAGAAATTGAATACTAAAAGGCCCTATCATGGAGTGGTTATGCTTTTTGAAAAATTCATACACTTTATATTTGATTGTATTTGATATGAAATGACGACCAACTCTAATTAATTATTTTGGTTCTTTTTTACATTCTTTAGTCTCAAGGTTTTTAGGTTGTCTATGTCCTTTTGAGTAAACCCACTTCCTTGATATGATCATATTACTATTGTACTTATACAACTAATCCCTTCGAATACTAAAACATTTCGCCTTTCCATACGTACTATAAGATCTTTTTTCATTTTCTTCCAAATCAAATATCATTTCAAACATATATTTTTCAATTTATTCATCTAGACGCTTAACATCTCTTTCAGTTGGGAGATCATTAGAATTAATGATATTATCTTCGTTACCAATGTCGTACTCACCATCATTAGTATCATCGTCATCTAATTAATATATAATGTTATGCTTGTTTTGTTCAATGTTATTTTCCATTTGCAGTAAGTATAAGCAAATTAATTAGCAAATAATAAGTCAAAATGGTAACAGAATATGTTAAAATAGTAAGCAGTAAGTTCAGTCACAAAAAGTGGTAAGTAGAATGAAAAATAATGGTAAGTATTGTCTTTATGAATAGTAATTAAACTCCACCTATTATTCAATGAGCCTCTACTTACTATTTTATTATACTTCGCTTACTACTCAATCAAACACCATTTACTACCTAATAATACTCAACTTGCTACTCGATTAAACTCCATTTACTACTTAATGATATTCAACTTACTACTCAATTAAATATGACTTACTACTTGATAAGACACCACTTAATTGGACTTGACTTATTACTCTTTGAAATCTCACTCGCTACTTAATAATACTCTACTTACTACTTCATTAGACTTTGTTTACTACTAAATTAAATCTCACTTACTACTTAACAAGACTCTATTTTCTATTCGTTGATTCTCTATTTACTACTCCATCAAACTTACTTATAACTCAATCAAACATGAATACTACTCAATAAGACCCTATTGTTACTAGTGATAGCTAAGTAAAATGAGAATAAATTGTAAGCAGAGTCACAATGACTAGTAAGTAATAAATTAGAAATATGAATTTTAAATTATTAAACAAAATGTAAAAATTTATTTAAAACTGAAAAAAAATACCACTTCATTTGGCTTGACTTACTAAACACACACACACACACACACACAAAATCTCACTTACTACTAATACAACTCTACTTATTATTTCATTAGACTTTGCTTACTATTCAATTAACACCCACTTATTAGTCAATAAGACTCAAGTTACTACTCATTGATACTCAGCTAACTATTCCATCAAACTTGATTTACAACTCAATCAAACATAACTACTACTCAATAAAACCCCATTACTATTGAGTAGTAAATAAAATTTGAACAAACTGTAAGTATAGTTACAATGAATTGTCAGTAATAAATAAAAATAAAAATTTTAAATTATTAAATAAGAAATATAAATTTTAAACAAAATGTTAAAATGTAATAATTTATTAAACTTAACTTAGTATTCAATAAGACATCCATTTGACTTAATTTACTATTCAATTAAATTACACATACCACTTAATGATTGGATTTGACTTACTAATCAATCAAATTTCACTTACTACTTAACGAGATTTCACTTACCATTTCGTTAGACTTTACTTAATTAAACTCCACTTACTAGTCAATGAGATTTAGCTTATTACTCATTGATACTCCACTTACTACTCTATCAAACTCGACTTATAACTTAATCAAATGTGACTACTCAATCAAACATGATTACTACTCATTGAGACTCCACTTATTATTAGACTTCACTTAAGTTATTACTCAATGAGATTCCACTTATATTTTGATTAGATGTCACTTACTACTCAATTAAACCATGCTTACTATTTAATGAGTTTTTACTTACTACTCAATTAGCTTTAACTTACTACTTAATAAATTTCCACTTACTATTCCATTAGACTTTAGTTATTACTCAATCGATTTTCACTTACTATTCAATCAAATTTTACTTACTACTTAATTAAACATGCGATAGTGTTACACGCACCAATTAATGTACACACTAGTGTACCAACTAGTGTTATGTCATTATTATTGACCCCATCTATTATACAGATTACAAATATCCAAAATTTCTAAAATTATGCCACATCATTTATTAGTATACTAATTATTACATTAAATGGTACATATAACATTATTCTTAAACATGACTTATTAATCAATAAAACACTACTTCAACAAGCTTAAGTTACTAGTCAACGAAATTATACTTACTATTTCATTAAACTTGACTTAAAATTTTAGAACTCTACTTTTTCTTTAACTAAGTGAAATAATTTTCCAACAAAATCTTAAAATTTATAAATTAAGAATATCACATAATGTTAAAATAAAGGGTGATAGAGAAAGATAAATTATTAACTGAAAATTGTCTTCAATTTGTAAAATCTAAATCATTCTCTTTCACTTACTTCTGTGGAAAAAATATTTAAAAAAAAAAAATATTGTTCATTATGTATGCAAATTAGTTGAGAATTCTTCGATATTTTTCTAATTAACAATATTCTTATATAGCAATTAATGTTTTTAAGTGTACTTGGTAAAAGAAAGAAATTACTATACATGCATTCTTTTATTACCATTAATAAATATTAACAAATGAGGGTTCTTTATAAGTTATTTTATTCTATTTTATTTTCAATTTATGCTTTACAATATTTTAGATATTAAAAAATATTATGAATTTATAGAAGTTTCTAAAAGATTTTTTGAGGTGTTGCAGGTATTTAAAAAAAAATTAACTACTTTAAATTAATGTTGTTAAAAAAAAGTTTGAATAACTTACAATTTAAAAACATTTTGTTTATAATTTTTTTCTTTTTTATTTATTTTTAATATTATATCTTAAATTATTTTTTCACAATAATGACTATTTAAAAAAGTTCGTAAATTCTAACAATTTTTAATAAATTAATATTTACATATCATATTTTACTTTTTACAAATCACAAGACAAAATATGGCATGCCATAGTTTTTGTATTTAAAATTAATTTAAAATGCAAAAAGGCACAATTTTCAAAAAATAAAAGTGACCTGTTTAACAAATAATATTTTAAACAATAAGCTTACTCATAACAAATAGTAAGTAAATGAATATCAAATAGTAAATATGTTTATAACAAACAATAAGTTAGTATCATTTTTTTTTTTTAATTTCAAAATTAATGAAAACTACTTTTTGAAAAATGATTTTATCTAATTTTACTATATCTATTCATCCAATGACTAACATTAATCCAATCTAAATCTAATAATCCATATTTTTTTATGCATCATACATAAAAACCACTTTCATGTATGGTTGAATTTTCCAAAGGTTGTAATGTTAGATGTGCAGAGTGTGTGTGACAGGTGTGTGGTTTGAGAGAGAAGGATGCAATGGTAAATTCAACTCAAGATTCCATGACTTTCTAATTTCTATTACACTTTTCAGCTGATGAAATTTCATAAAAGACAGTATATTTTCCCTTTTCCAACTGAAAGGTAATTCCCACATCAAGCTTTGTAGAGTTTACACAAGAAATGAAGGCCTATTATTATAGCCAATTAGGTACCTACTTAGTACTAACCTTATAATTGTAAATGCACAGTTGATACAAACTTCATTTTTTAATGCGAAGTTTAGCAAGCGAGCAAGAGTTAGAGAGGTCACAGTTCTGATGGGCCATTTTCCTTCAGGAAGATCAGCTTTGAGGCATCAGCGATTTGCAATTGCTTCCACCAACCTGTAGTCTTGCTAGCGCTCTTTAAAGGTTTTCAATAAGGCTTTTCAGTTCGATTTGCAGTATGCTCTAAAAATGGTAGGATACTGGACACAACTCTGTCAAAAACTAAACGAAATCTTGCAGTATGACCTGATTAGGTCAGAAGCTTATCCGAGATGATGCTAGTCTTCTTTCTCTGTTTCCTTTTGTTGCTGGTTCTGGCCAGAACCGATTCAAAACCTTGGATCAAACACCCCTTTTGCATATGAATATGATGGAGTTCTAAGTTGCAAAATTACAAATCAAGTAAAAACATTTTAAAAAGAAACAAGAAAAAAGAAAAAAAAGAACTGAGTATGGATATATCAGCCAAATCTGTGTATTTTTAAATCTTTGTGCATAATCACGGTATAACCCTATTAACAGTGGAGGGGAGGAAAAGAAAATGAAAAGCATCACTGCAAATCGGTTCTATTTTCCTAAGTCCTGCCTTCTGTTGATGGAACCTGAAATCCAAGGCATGTCAAATTAATCAAGCAAGCCAACAGATATTTACATCCTGAACCAAACCAGCCTGAAAGTCCAAAACAACGAGAAGATGATTTCTACCTCATGGAGATCTTCGTCGACGCAATATTCTCGTGCAGTATTCACTGAAGGCCATCTCGGGGACAGGAATCAACTTCCCAAGCATCGCAAGTGGCCAACTGTTTTAACAGAAGTGGGGGGTGAAAGTAGATCAATACTTGTATAATTGTGAAATCCCATATTTTTGAGGTATTAATATTCTAGTGAGAGGTATTGGTGGTAGTTTGGTGGTGAGATTCTTAGATGAAAATCTAATTTATTTTCTCTATTTATTTTATCTCTTTTTATCTCCACCTCATTATTATTCATCTCCTTTGTTTTCTAATTTTTTTTATTTATTATTCTTGGGCACCAAGTAAATTTTATAGTATTATTTTTTTCATCATTTCCTTGCTTACCAAGTAATTTTTTTATTTTCTTTTAATTTCTTTAATCTTCCTTTCTCTCCAAGTAATCTCCTTTTTCTTGCCCACCAAGTAAAGTTTCTTTTCTTTTGCCCCAAGTCTTCCTTTTCTTTTGTCCCAAGTATCCTCGCCTATAAATTGAGCTCACCTCTCAACTATTTATATCATTCTTCTTCTTCTTTCATCCTTTTGTTTTTGCTTCATCTCTCTCTCTCTCTCTCTCTCTCTCTCTCTCTCTCTCTCTCTCTCTCTCTCTTCATTTGTTATATAGGTTTAGAGTTTAGATTAAGAGTGTTTAGAGTGAGAGTAAGCATTTTCATATAGGAGGAAAGTTGTAAATTTTGTGAAACTTTACATACCTTATGGCTTAGAATTTGGAGATTCATGGAGAAATATCGAGATTCGAGTGTTGGCAACGGAGGAGATTGATTTGAGGTAATTCGGGTAGTATACAATATGTTTTAATTCGGGTTGTATACAATATGTTTCCTCTAAATCTCTTTGCAAAGAGTGTTTATTTTAATTACATCTCATTGTACTCCTCTTGATTATCATGGTCATGTGTTAAATTTTGTAGAATCATTCTTGTTGATAAGTTTGATTATTCTAGTCATTTGATAAATTCTATGAAGTTGTTCTATGTAGTTAGTGCTGATTTGTCTAACTAAATAACGTGGAAATGCTCCGTATATGGATCGAGTGGACATTGCCAATAGCTTGGACCAATAGCCCAGATAAGCGATTGTGCTCGGGTGAGGTAGGACCGGGTATTTGGTCTTGGATAAATTATCATATGTCGAGTTGACTTGTCTGTGCAATTTGGTAAATTGCTTGGTATCTCAAATCGAATTGTTTGTGCCATGTCGTACATTGTTGGATCCCTGTTGATTTATTCTCTATCCGAGCATGTTATTCCTATCATACCGTATACTTTCTGAATTAATTTGTTTTTCATGTGTGGAGGAAATCTAGTGGCGAATGGAGTTGAAGCATTTAAAGAATTATTGAGTTAGAGATTTTTGGACTCACCACTATATATTGCTTTTGGAGATTTATATAAATTATAAATTATAGACATTTGAGTAATTATTTTGAAGCCAATTTGTATTTTTGAGGTTATTAATTAGTTAGAATTTTAAATTTTGAGGTTGATGTGATTTATTGACGACCTGGAAGTTGGGGCGTTACAATAATGATTTCACTTAACCAACTTACTCATATTAAAATTAATTTAGGAAGTAAAGATGATAAACTCGAAACTTCGAAAGCATTTTTACAAGCATCGAAATAGATATTCCCTTTAAAATAAATCTCTCATTAATGGGAAAAAAGAAAAAAGAAAAATGAAAAAAATAAAGGGAGAGAATGATGGTGTGTGTGTTTGCACAAGTGGGCAAGCATGTTGCTGGTGAAGAGGCAGGCATAACCATAAACTATTTAGCTCATAAAATATCTTGGAAACATTATAATCTTGATCTTATTCAGGGGGAAGGAGTCTAAATCAATGGACATAAATTTAAAGAGCATCATTGATGAACATTGTACATGACTTGTTATCATCACTGAACAGACTGACCTCATAAAGCCAATAGCAATTGAAACAAGCCACAGTTTCCAGTTGAGCCTAACCGTAGAGGTAAACTTCCCAAGGAACATGATTATAATTACCTGACGATATAAAGAACTAGAATAAGATATACAAAACCTTGCATGTATATGTAGTAGCATATATATCTGAGAGAGAGAGAGAGACCTGAAGCACAACAGTTAGGCCCACTATCCCCATGAAGAGGTAATTTCTGGTCACCCCTTCGAATATATTAATTTCATCGGGCTTCCGAGCATTAAATTCGTTGAAAACCTGCAATCTCAATGGTTAGCTCTTTTATGTGCTTTACCTTTACTTTTTCCTTCTCTTTTTCTAATAAGAAAAGAAAAAAGAAAAAGGAAAAAAAAAAGAGAGAAACAAAAAAACAAAAGACAAGTTCATTAAACAAAGTTGTTCAGGGCCCATTTGGTGACGATTATGTATATAGTTCTATGTCCAATTACTTCTTGTTCGTGGCAAGCACCTCCCGTTGGTGACTACCACCTCCGGTCACAGCCCACCATCTTCAGCTGTCAGCCACCACCTCCCGCCGACAACAACAATTATCAACCATCCCTCACTTATTTCAAAACAAGTTTATAAATCATACATGGGTACCGAATATTTTTTTATTTTGTCTGTACAAGAAATAAACATAAACAAATTTAATATTTTTTGTAAATAAAAAACAGTAAACGTTACCAAACTGAACCTTAACATTTACATTGTAACATCCTTAACTACAAATAAATGGCTTTGGACATTACACTAAAATGTAAAGGTTATATAGTAAATGTTTGACGTGAGGCGCCATACCTCTTCTATACAAAACATTTCATGTGACATACCTCTTTTATTATTCAGTGAGTCAAAATTGAAAGGGAAGATAATGTATTAGTGGCAAATGGAGCAAAAATTAACAAATCAGTGGGACTTCCTTTTTTTTTTTTTTTTTTAATTACAACTAAAATGGGACGAACAAAACTACAAACAAGAAGGAATCATCCATTGAATTTACCAACTACCACTCCCCTACTACCCCCAACCCATCCTCCACCCTTTGCCACTCTAAACACCATCTCCACCCTTTCCACCCCATCTAACAATCTAATCAACTAAAGCCCTCCATCCCTCATCCCCTCTCCCGCTGCTACAATTTTTTTGGTGTGATGCATAGGTGCAAGTGTAATATGTGTACAGAGCAAGCTGTGTGGAGTTGTACACACTTGTCATTTGCACCAAGAACATATTGCACTTGCACCTGTGCACACATTGTACTTGCACCTACCACAAGTATCACTTGTACCAAAAAGAATTAGCACTAATGGGGAAGGGGGTGAGGGGTTTCCATGAGGAAGGGATAGAGAAGTTTGGGGGTTCCGATGGCTAGGGTTTTGATCAATTAAGTTGTTAGGCGAGGGAGGGAAGGGGCTGAGGAGAAGGAGAAGGAGAAGGAGAAGGAGAGGAGAGGGAAGTGGGTGAGGGAGGGGTTTGGAGTAGTGGAAGGGGGTGGGGAGGGTGGGGGGTGGTAGGGAGTTGTGGTCAGCGGCCAGAGTTACAAAGATTAGAAAATAGAAGGGGGAAGAAGAAGATTATGAAGCCATTTTGGTAAATAGAATGGGTGATTCTCATCTATATATAAGTTTGGATTTTCCCCTTTTAATTATAATTTCAAAAAAGTTTGAATTTGTTAATTTTTGGCCTATTTGCCACTAATACGCTATTTTTCTAATCTAAAAGGAGATCATAGGTATTGGGATGATTTAACTATCTGTAGAAAATTTAATGTATAAAGAGAAATAGAGAATTGTATTATTGATTGATATTAATGTTATGGTTACAATGATTCCTATATATAGGAGAGGGTGAGTGTGTAGTAGGTGAGGAGTAGGTGAAGTGGAGGTGGTAGTGGTGTAGTGGGTTAGGTTTAGTGGAGTAGGTGAGGTGGTAGTGGTGTAGTGGGTTAGGTTTAGTGGAGTAGGTTTAAGTGGGTGAAGTAGGTGGAGAGTAGGTGGATTTTAACAGCCCCCGCAAACTCAAGGGGGATAGGAACTAACCAACTTGAGTTTGGAGAGAGTAACAAAACAATAAAATACATAAAAATAAAAGAGAATAAGAGACACTGTATGGTCGTG
Organism: Camellia sinensis; assembly: GCF_055761805.1. Taxonomy (NCBI): domain Eukaryota; kingdom Viridiplantae; phylum Streptophyta; class Magnoliopsida; order Ericales; family Theaceae; genus Camellia; species Camellia sinensis. Next base: position 137,337,160 of record NC_138973.1, read on the forward strand.
TCAGACCATTGGTGAAGACACTGGATGGTGGTGTCATAATGTTGTAGAGGACACTGTATGGGGGTGTCATAACGGTGTAGAGGACACTGGATGGCGGTGTCAGACCGATGTAGAAGACAGTTTATGGGGTCATGTCGGACCGTTGTAGCAGACAATGTTGTGATAGTTGTTGTGACAGTTTACGGAGTCTTGCTGGACCCTTGTAGAAACTAACCGGAATCAATGTCGGGACAGTTTACAGAGTCTTGTCGGACCCATAAAGGAGCTAACCGGAATCAATGTCGGGACAGTTTATAGAGTCTTGTCGGACCCTTATAAAGTCGCACCCTCAAAAGGTGTGCCCAATCTTTCAAAAGGCGTGCCATCAAAAGGCGTGCCCAATCCATAAAAAGGCGTGCCATCAAAAGGCGTGCCCATGTTTTCAAAAGGCGTGCCATCAAAAGGCGTGCCCAATCCATAAAAAGGCGTGCCATCAAAAGGTGCGCCAGACACGCGGCGACGCACGTGATCGACAGAACGCGTGTCGGCCTCTTTGTCATGGTCTTTATAAACTGAAGCGGAGGCTGAGGCTTGGAAGCAGAGACAAAAACCTGCTAGAAAAACTCTGAAAAACTCTTCGTTTTCTGAGAGAGATTTCTGAGAGAGATACTCTGTAACACTCTGTTGTCTGAGAGAGATTTCTGAGAGAGATACTCTGTAACACTCTGTTTTCTGAGAGAGATTTCTGAGAGAGACACTCTGTAACACTCTGTTGTCCAGAAAATGGCTTCGTCTTCCCGTGGTCTGCTCACTCTCTTTCCAGACCTTAACGAGTCAACAAGAGAGATAACTGGTGCGGGGGCCAGTGAACCTCAACCAAGCGCCCCAGGGTTTGCTCCGTTGAACTTTCCTATGCGGTCTGTGGAGCAAAAAATGGCAGTGCAAACTGACATTGAAGCCAATCAGTATACTTTGAAGTCCTGTGTGGAGACGATGACGGCAGTCACAAACTTGTCGCACCGGCTGCAAAGTAGGACAAATGAGGTGCAGCATTTAAACGGCCAATTGGCTCTGCTCCAGCGCATGTATAAGGATGCGCGAGCAGAGATAAGTGTGCTGAAGGCGGAAAACAAGGAGCTGAAGCGGAAGGCTACCGTGATGTTCCGATTTGGAGGTCCACCATATGCTGTAGTGGAGGAGCAGGGTGGAGTGAACGTGCTCGGTGGAGTGGGTAGTATGGAGGCAGCGCCGGTAAGGGACACCCAAGAGAAAAGCAAGAAGAAGAGACCTGCAGCAGAGTAGAGAAGAAAAATCCCACTGTGGGTGCGGGTGTGTTGGGGTGGTTTGTTTGTTTGTTGGTTTTTTTTTTTTTTTTTTTTTTTTTTTTTTTTTTTGTGTGTGTAAAATTGTGATCGGGGTTGATCCCTGAGATGAATAAAATATGATTTGGTGTGCAAAGCTATATGGTATGAAGGGAATTGGAAAAAGATTAAAAAGAATGTGAAAGAAAAATAAAGAAAAAATAATAAAAATATATTTGAAATCAAAAAATGAAAGATGGAGGAAAGTGGTTTGGAGAAAATAAATATAAATAAAAATAATGGAGTTGGAAATCAAACGGAGGAGAGATGAAGATTTTTTTTTTTTTTTTTTTAATATAATATAATAAAAAGAGATATATATATATAATAAAGAAAGTGGGGAACAAGAGTGTAAAGAAAAGAAAAAGTATAGGGTGCATCGTGGGTCACATGGGTGAGTAAAAGAAAACAATAAAGAAATGAGTGGGTGCCCCCCATGTGCAAGGATAGTGCTGGCACTTCAATAGGTGGTACAGCCTGCTGAGCATCAGCTTTGACAGGAGCTGCCTTTGGACCTTTTCTCTAATAAATGCGTCAAACTGTTGCTGTTGGTGTTATCAAGAATGTGGAGAAGAGGAGGCTTGTCCGATGGCCTCTTGGGCTGTGTAATCATATCGAGGTTCGTGGACCTCTCAATCATGTTGTCACCCTCAAAACCAGAGATGGGGACAAAAGGAATTTTGTCAGGGTTGTAACCAACCTTCTTCAGATAGGAAGAGACTTCCTGCACAATTTCATCATACCTTGCTTTTGAGTACTTAGGAGTGGTAGCATCCATCTTGTTACAGCAGCAAATCATCTGCCTCACTCCAAGAGTAAAAGGAAGGAGAGCATGTTCACGGAAGAACTTGGGCTCCTTCTCAATCTCCTTGCCAGATCGACGATCAATCTCAGCAAACTTGACAGCAATGTGGGAGGTGTGGCAGTCAAGAACTGGAGCATACCCATTACCAATCTGACCCGGGTGATTCATAATAATAACCTGGGAGGTGAAATTTGCAGCTTCCTTGGCTGGATCATCCTTTGAGTTGGATGCAACAAAACCACGCTTGAGATCCTTCATTGCAACATTGTAGATGAAGACGATCGAGACGGTGGTGTATGGGAGGACAACAGTGAGAGGAGAGGCAGTGGTGGTGGACTCGAAGAAATTTCAAGGTATGTGTAGAAAATTATAGCAGATTAGGTTGAGGTCCGGCGGGCGGCCAAGGCGAGGTTGCCGCCCGCCGGTGAAGCGAAAAATACTAAGTGCTTAACCTTACTCTGATACCATGTAGAAAATTTAATGTATAAAGAGAAATAGAGAATTGTATTATTGATTGATATTAATGTTATGGTTACAATGATTCCTATATATAGGAGAGGGTGAGTGTGTAGTAGGTGAGGAGTAGGTGAAGTGGAGGTGGTAGTGGTGTAGTGGGTTAGGTTTAGTGGAGTAGGTGAGGTGGTAGTGGTGTAGTGGGTTAGGTTTAGTGGAGTAGGTTTAAGTGGGTGAAGTAGGTGGAGAGTAGGTGGATTTTAACACTATCATGTAAAGAAAATGGGTCAAGTAACGGGGAAATTATTTAGTGTTCTGCTCCTCGAGCAAGGCCATGCATGCAGTACCCCAACTTGATTTTTATTGGTTTAAACAGTGGGGCCCACCACTTTTATGTTGTGTTGTAGGAGACAACAAGAAAAGTGTTCCCAGCTGAATGATGTCAAGCATTGCTCCAAGAAACACCGAATAATCTCTCCATCTAACGACTTATCATAGTAACATTTGATGCAACATACCTCTTTCATTATTCAGGGAGTCAAAACAGAAAGGAGATCGTAAATATTGGGATGGTTTAACAATCAAATAAAGAAAGTAGGACATGTAAAGGTTTGTTATAGCAACATGTGATGCAACATACCTTTTTTATTATTCAAGAGTCAAACTAAAAGATCATAAATTTTGGGATGAATTAACTATCGTGTAAAGAAAATAGGATTTGAATAAAAATCAGATCCAATATTAGGCTGTGAAGTGACAAATAAATTGGCAAGATATCACTTTTACACAGCCCAAAAAGAAATATAAGCTACACCTAGATATATATATTTTTTACTGAAAGGAAGAAACCAAATTTTTCCTGTAGTGATGGGAATCGGTTCACTATGCACCATCATATTTCAGCTCAACTGAAGTCCCAATTGTAGGACCATTTACGTGAGGTATCGAACAACGAGAAAGTTATAAAATAAAAATAATAATGCATGTACTCAAGTGTTCCTCAGTCCTCATGCTAATAATCACAGCCTAAACAACATATTTTCATCTCTTACTTTTTTTTTTTTTTTGGGTCAATGGAATTACCTGACACAGGACAAATGCATTGAATATCAATGTATTCTGCACTTTAGTAGCATGGACAATGTTGTCATTCTTTAAATGCAGGATACTTCTGCCTCGGAAATTGAGGATAAGCAGAACAGTCACTTGATATAGAGCCTGTAATTTTTCAACCGTCAATGATGATTTATCATTCGTGGAAAGGAAGTGAACACAAAAGCATGATTTTTTAAACTTAAAATTTTGCCATTGTGAATTTGTGATTACTCAAATTAGCTTTGATAAATCTTAAGGGGTTGAAAAAAATAACCTGTATCAGTATGTTTCTCCACATGATATTTGTTATCAGCGGTTCCCTGAGAAGAAGAGCAAGACAAGCTAATTAGTGTGATGCAGACATCAAACACAACCATCAGAGGTTCCCTGACAAAATTAAAGAAAAAATATGCCACTTTTTACTAGATTCAGATATATATCAACTCATAATCTATTCTATATATAAAGCCAACAAATCAGTTTGGCAGACAGTTTTGGCATGTGTGTCTGTACCGGCTTCATCTTTTGCCACTAATAGAATAATCAGATGTTATTATGTTATTATTTTATTAGTTGAGGGTGCTATGGTCATATTGTAATATGTCTTCATATAAATATATGCTGCTGGAGTAGGGTTGATTTATAACTCTAAACCAATCAGTCAAACCCATCTTCTCTTGTCTATCTCTCTCTCGTCCCCTCTCTAACCCTAACCCTAATATTCAACTCTTGTGCATTCTGACTTGGTATCAAAGCCTCGTTCTTGCCTTCTCGAGTCCTCATCAAAATCTAGAGATCATTGCGAGGTGACAACTGTTAATGTACACTAAACCTAACCCACTAACCTAACCCACTACATCAACTCCACTAAACCTAACACACTTACCATCTCCACTACCACCCACCACCTCCACTACCATCCACTACCACCACTCACCTACCTCACACCTCTCCTATATAATAGCTTGTAATATACAAAATCAAAAACACAACAATCTTGTAATACATCAATCAATAATATACATCAATATATTTTACATGGTATCAGAGCTATAAGATTTAGGCCTATATTCCTTTCTTTCCGGCGGGCAGCCGGCCGGCAACCATGCCTTCGCTGCCCGCTGGAGTTTTTCAACACCTCCACAGAGTATGGCTCAATCCCAAGCTTACTTCCATCAAACACAGTCTCAAACTTAGAATACCCACACAAAAAAAAAAAAAAAAAAAAAAAAAAAAAAAAAAAAAAAAAATCTCTCCTTTTTCCTCCTTCAAGATCCTTTATTTTCATTTTATTTGGATATGGATCCATACACACCCAAAAACATCCTCAAGATCCTTTATTTTCATTTTATTTGGATATGGATCCATACACACCCAAAAACATCCTCATACCTGGAGCTGCTGGCTTCATTGCATCCAAAAACATCCTGACTACAAGATTGTTATTCTGGACAAGCTTGAGTACTGTTCACACCTCAAGAACCTCAGGCCTTCTCGATCATCCCCAAATTTCATGATTCATGATTGACATCGGTAGTGCTGACCTTGTCAACTTCATTCTCCTTACTGAGTCCATCTTCTGCCGCCCACGACAAGAATGGAACTCCAGCTTCTCCGGCCACTGCTCGAGCCAAAAGGGTCTTTCCTGCACCAGGAGGTCCACCCAGAAGACACCCTTTTGGCATCTTAACTGCTCTGGTTTCACTTCCGACTCTGTTCTTCCGTCTCACCTCGAGACTCGCTTCCGCAGGCTCAAGTCCTTACCAACAACAACCACCACCACATCAATGTCTCCTCTCGGCAACTCTCTCTTCCGGAAAACACACACCAAACCCAGCTCTCTTCTCTCTCTAGATTTCTAAGCTTCTCTCTCTCTAACACACAACACACACACACACTCACATACCCACCCACGGGATTGACAGACCCAACACAACACACATTCACACACACACCCACGTGATTTTCTTTTCTCTATTTCTTTTAATTTTTTTTTAATTCCTTCCCCTCTCCAATAAACTAATTCTCCCACTTATACTTTTTCTTTTTCATTACACTCCTGTTCCCCCCACACCAGCACTCACTTCTCTCTTTTATTTATTTATTTTAAACCCTTTTCCACGGACACTTTTTTTCACGGACACTTTTTTTCACCACCCCACGCCAGCACTCACTTCTTTCTTTTATTTATTTTAAACACTTTTCCACGGGCAGTGCGCCAGCCCTTTTCAAATAATTTTCCATTACATTTTTTATTTTAAAAAAAAAAAAAAAAAAAAAAACAAGGACATACAATTTTGCACAATCACCCATATTTTATTCATCTCAGGGATCAACCCCGATCACAATCTTACAAAAAAAAAAAAAAAAAAAAAAAAAACAAAAAACAAAAAACAAAAAACAAACCAACCAACTACATCCACAGGCGGGATTTTTCTTCTCTACTCTACTGCAGGTCTTTTCTTCTTGCCTCCGTCCTGGGCGGCCCTTGACGGTGCTGCCTCCGTGTTTCCCACTCCACTGGGCATGATCACTACTCTCTGCTCCTCCACTGCAACATATGGCGGCCCTCCAAATCGGAACATCACGGTGGCCTTCCGCTTCAGCTCCTTGTTTTCTGCCCTTAGCATGCTTATCTCTGCTCGCGCATCCTTATACATGCGTTGGAGCAGAGCCAGCTGGGAGTTTAATTGCTGCACCTCATTTGTCCTACTCTGCAGCCGGTGCGACAAGTTTGTGACCGCTGTCATGGACTCCACACATGCCTTCAAAGTATACTGATTAGCCTCCACATCCGTTTGCATTGCCATTTTTTGCTCCACCGACTGCATCGGAAAGTTCAACGGAGCAAACCCAGTGGTGTTTGGTTGAGGTTCACGGGACACCGCACCCGTTATCTCTCTTGTTGACTCGTTGAGATCGGGAAAGAGAGTCAGCAGACCACGGGACGACAAAGCCATTTTCTCTCGCAACAGAGTGTTACAGACTCTCTCTCTCAGCACAACAGAGTGTTACAGACTCTCTCTCTCAGCACAACAGTGTTACAGCCTCTCTCTCTCAGCACAACGAAGAGTTTTACAGAGGATTTCGCAGGTTTCTTGCTTCTGCCTCGGCCTCAGGCTCTGTCTTGGTTAAATAGCCGAGGCAGCCACGCGCATCGCGCGCCTCTTGACGCCAGACAAACGGGCACGCCAGCCAAAGCACTCACGTGCCTCGCCATCATATCTGGCACGCCTTTTGATGCATCAGGCACGCCTTTTGACAGATTGGGCACACCTTTTGAGGGCACGACTTTTGAGGGCTCGATATCTACATCCATGTATATTTTTTGGGCAGCCTATATACACACTCATACAGTGTCTTCTACACCGGTCAGCTTTATCAATCCCTTTGTTTCAACCTCAAATAGGTTTCTATCTTTACACCTATTTGAGTTTGAGGGGGGGGGTTATACACAGTATCATGTATAAGTCGCCCATGGCGCACTCCCTAAGTCACCCCCTTGGTGCACCACCACAACCTCTGCTACAACGGTCCGACACGACCCCATAAACTGTCTTCTACATCGGTCTGACACGACCACACAGTGTCCTGCTACATCAGGTCCGTCATGACCCCGTAAACTGTCTGCTACAACGGTCCAACACGACCCCATAAACTGTCTTCTACATCGGTCTGACACGACCACACAGTGTCTGCTACATCGGTCCGACATGACCTCGTAAACTGTCCTGCTACAACGGTCCGACATGACCCCGTAAACTGTCCTGCTACAACGGTCCGACATGACCCCGTAAACTGTCCTGCTACATCGGTCCGACATGACCCCGTAAACTGTCTTCTACAACGGTCCGACATGACCCCGTAAACTGTCCTGCTACATCGGTCCGACATGACCCCGTAAACTGTCTTTTACAACGGTCCGACATGACCCCATAAACTGTCTTCTACAACGGTCTGACATGACCACACAGTGTCTGCTACAACGGTCCGACATGACCCCGTAAACTGTCTGCTACAACGGTCTGACACGACCATACAGTGTCTCCTATCCCATTTTTAATTGTCAGCTTATTTTTCTGTTTTGTTACTCTCTCCAAACTCAAGTTGGCTAGTACCTATCCTCCTTGAGTTTGAGGGGGGCTGTTAATGTACACTAAACCTAACCCACTAACCTAACCCACTACATCCACTCCACTAAACCTAACACACTTACCATCTCCACTACCACCCACCACCTCCACTACCACCACTCACCTACCTCACACCTCTCCTATATAATAGCTTGTAATATACAAAATCAAAAACACAACAATCTTGTAATACATCAATCAATAATATACATCAATATATTTTACAACAACAACGTGCCGACGTCATCATTCATACAATGATGTCAGCATGACATCATCATCCGTACGAACAAGTTGGGCTGTCAAGGATAGATTGTTCCTTTTGAGTTCAATGGTGATTTTTGTGGAATTTTTTTGCAGCCATTTGATGTAAGTTTTGTATCTTTGAATGATTTTCTAATATTTTGGGTGAAAAATCAAAAATGCTGCTTTGCTCTACTTGTGTGAGTTCTACCTAGTGGGCTCATCTCTATTGGGGCCGAAAATCATCAAGGGGATCTTCCTTGAGGTTTGTTTTGAGATTTGGTAGTGTTTTGTTGGATTTTTGGTATTTTTTTGCCTCCTTCCCTGTTCGGCAGCACTGGATTTGGTCACAGACTTTTCTTTTTGGTGTTTTCTGCTGTTATTTGGCTTCGGTTCAGTTCTCCCTTGATGGCTGTTTTTGTTGTTCGATTTTGGGCTGTGTTGCTGTTCTTTTTGGCTGCTGTGTGTTTTCCATGGCTGAAACCAAACCTCCTGTGGTTAAAGATGATGAGTTGCTTAAGTCTATTACTACCAAGAAACTTAATGGCTTAAATTATCTGACTTGGGCTCATGCAGATAAAATCTTTTTGCGTGTTAAGAAAAAATCCCGCTTTCTTAGTGAACTTCCTCCAGCTGCTGCTGATGAAACCTATGATGACTGGTGTAGTGAGGATTCTTGTGTTATGGGATGGCACTGGCATAGATTGGAACTCATGTTGCTACTACTGTTATGTAAGTTATAAATTTGACATTGAAAATATTTTGATAGATAATTAAGGCAAATAGTTAGTCACAAATATGTTACAAAGGAAGCCCATACATATAATATAGTTAGTGCAAGTCAGCAAAATGAGTGCATGGTTACATAAACTTAGGGGTTGTTTGGGATAAACTAAATAAGTGCACTTTTTGACTTTTTATGAAATATGGGTTGGGTATGGGTTAGGTTTGAAGTGATGTGATAGAGAGATGATGTGACTTAAATAGGATTGTGACTTTTTGAGTTTTTGGCTTTTATTGATTATGCCAAACCAAGCCTTAATTAGATATAAAAATAAAATGTGCAGAGTTCATCAGAACCTGTCGAGAGTATCCACCCATTCCGTAAACACATGCTTATTCCAATCATTAGTACCATATCCACCAAATTTGCATTAACTAAATTTGCCAACTTACCCGTTTTAATAGTCTAGGAGTGACCATTGAACCAATGGTTAAGACTTGGCCTAATAACCTTAAGGTTATGGTTTCAACTCTTGGGGCCACCACTTTGTTCATTATGCCAAAGGTTAGGTGTGTACTCAATCTTTCTCCTTCCAAACACATATTAATGTGTACTATTTGGGCGTTGTTTTCCCGTTTTAATAGTCTCCTAAACTAGATCACATCATCTGTCATTAAACCACATCGACTAGGGAACATATGCCGAGGGATTACTTCTACATAGGAACCAATACAAAAAAATATTTTCCCAGCCCTATATTGATTGCAACAGAATGAAGCTGAAATGATAGGACAAACTATTTATACACCTGCAATATATATTTTCACAGTTTTCACCATCAAAAGAAGTCTAACCTGCGACCAACAGGAGGCCTATGCATGAGGTGATCAGTTGGTGGTTCAGTGGCTAATGCAAGTGCTCCAAGAGTATCCATGATAAGATTCACCCAAAGCAGCTGTGCAACGAAAAACAAAGGCATAAAAATTAACATCAACCAATGAACATTCAACCATAGATAGAGAGAGAGAGAGAGAGAGTCTTGACAAACCTGAACTGCAGTTAAAGGGACATCTCCAGAAGAAACCGCGGCCACAACATTTATTACAAGAGCTGCAACATTAACTGTAAGCTGAAACTGGATAAATTTCTGAATATTTGCATAAACAGACCTACCCCATCGGACTACCTGCAATAGACAGAATACATTTAATGATGTTCTAATATTCCGTAATTCCAGTTTTATGATTACTTTTGAGCCATCCAACTTATCTGTATAGATTGACACACTCCCTATGACAATTTGAGAAAAAGAAAATGTAGGTCAAGAGATTCCTCAGGTCACAATTCCATTCCTCTGAATATTATACAAGAAGACGATAAGGGAACTCTAAATTAATAGATGAATAGCTACGGTCTAAATTACAATGGCAGATTAAACGGCAACTGCAAGGTCATCATTAACCCACAATCCATTATAATATTGCCCCAAGAGAAGGTAATATTGCCCCAAGTGAAAGGAGTCCTCATAAATTCTCAATCACAGTTATAGAAACATATTATTTGTGTTGATCATCACTACATAGTATTCACTCCCTTATTCTTTAAACAACACAAGTAGCATTCCATCTCTTAATTCTGAATTAGTGTTTGATTGTTGAAGTTGTTGAATTGCCATTCCAAATTAGTGTTTGATTGGTGATTTTTTTTTTTTAATTGATTATAAGAAAACCTGTCTTCTTCTACTTGTGTTATTAGCACACCCACAATTTTTTATCTTAGGTAAAACTGTGAGAATATTATGTTAAGTGTGTAAATATATTAGTCCTATTTTAGATTAGGTCTAGCATTACTATATAAATTGGTTGTACCCCTTGTATTAAATACTATTGAATATTATTCAAAATTCTTACATGATATCAAAACTATGTACGAAAACCTAGCAACAATCGCAACCCATCATTTGAGTTCGATCGAGTTCTTTGGTTCTGTTCTCTGGATTCGATTGGGTTCTCTAAGTCCTCATCGAGTTTACTCTCTAATTCTGTGCTTTATCTAACTTGGGCAACTTATTTGAGTTCAACTTCCGACCCATCTGGTTTGCTTCACGAGTTCGCATCACAGCCCATTTGGTTCAATCAGCTAGCGGCCCATCCAGTTCACATTGTGAAGCTCTTTGGTGGTTCTCGAAGTCGCGTTTGAACCCACATCGCAATTGGCATCTGCCTTCATCCAAGTCGTGACCCCTCGAGCACCAGAATCGACCCATCTGTCGTTGGATCCGTCTCCTTTGTTCACGAGTCTTCTCGCCTCTCTGGTTCAACTTCGACTGTCACTGGAACTGCGACATCAGTTATGTCTCTTGTTCTCTAAATTGTGACCTGGTTCTGGTTCTCTCTTGTTCTGATTCGTGACCTGGTGATCTCTCTGGGGTTCTTTCTCTCTGACCACATAGTTCTTTTTTATTCTTGTTTGGACCAAACAAGTTTTTGGATACTACATTTTGACTCCAAGTCATATTTTTGTTTTTCATTTGGGCTCCTTTGGCTTCCATTATTGTGGGTTTTATACTGTTCTTGTTTACTGGTTCATTACAATGTTGGATGCTAAGATAGGCCCACAAATAGGCCATTGACTTCGGATTAGTGTATTTCTGGTCATGAGAAGGGCCATTAGAAGTATTACTGTCCTAAGAAGGGACGTCTACCTGTCTCATCTTCTCAGTAGTCTCAGGCCCAGTTCCGCGCTCCTCCGAGAACTTTTCGGCCTCCTACCACTTCTACTACATCTGTTCCAGCTCTTGATCCCGATTTAGCTACCTTGAGTGGCTCAGATTGCTCAGCTTCAACATAAATTGTCTACTTCCCAACTATCCCCGTCTGCCTCCGCTCTTTTCTCTTTTCATTTAGGTTTGCTTAAGTCTTCTTCGTTGAGCTGGAACACAACAACTTGCACAAAATTAAACCTTTATTAGGTACAAAGATACTCTTAAGTACACAAAGGAAACTTTCAAGGACACATCACTTGGAATCACTCACACTTCAATACTTGACTCCACTTCTTGTTGTTGTTGTACCTTCAATGAGGTCACTTCCATTTATATAGCCATCCAACTTCTCAATGGATGGCTAGGATCATTTTGATCTAAGGGCTATTATTAAGCCTCTAGAATTTTCTAGCATATACTGATATTTTCCCTATATTGTAGAACTTTCTAAACTATTCTAGTATATAGTCGTACTTTCTATACTTCTAAAATATTCTAGAATCTTTCAAAATCTTTTAGATTTCTCCAAGCTTCTCCAATGCTCCGAAACCTTTTACGATGTTCTAGAATCTTCCAGATTTCTCTAGATCTTTCCGGAGTCTTCTAGATTATCAACATATGTAGTTATGGCCTAGATAATTCTAGAAGAGTCAAAGATGACTCTTAACATTCTTCAGGTATATCTTCGTCTGTCTGGCTTTTTGGTTCTGGTGCCTCTCATCATATGACTCTGCATCTCTCCTTACTTCAAAATTATAGGATATGTTTGGTTTGGATTTGTAGAGTGATTTTGGAAAGAATTTTCTAAAAAATTTGTTTGGTTTGTAAATTTTTCAAAACAATTTCCAAAATCACTCTCTTTCTTACCCTATCAATCAATCACTTTTTCTCTCTCCCCTCTCCTTCTCAATCACTTTTTCTCTCACACACATCTACTCAATTACAACAAAATATCAAATCATTCCAAACTCCCAAACTCCAAAACTACTTTCAAAATACATAACCCAACAAACCAAAAAAATTTCTAAACTCTCTCCCCAAAACAATTTTTAAAAGCTACTCTCCCAAAACCAAACCAAACATAACCATACTCTTCCTCCCTTTCCTATTACTGTTAATGTTGCTAATGGGTCTAACATGTCTGTTATGTCAGTCGGGTCTGTCCTACTGTCTCATATGTCAGCTGTCACTATTCCATATGTCCTTTATGTTCCTCAGTTATCTGTCAATTTATTATCTATCACTCAGCTTGATGCCTCCGGTTTTGGAGTTATCTTTTCTTCTTCTATCTATTCTATATAGAATTGGATGTCCAAGCAACATATTAGGGCCGATTGTAGAGTTTGAAACCTTTATGTGGTGGAGAGCTTGCATCTGACTACCTTTCTGGCTGTTTTTTTTTTTTTTCTCTTTTTTTTTTTTTTCTCCCTCCCTTTTTAGTTGGATTCTCTATCAAGTCCTTTTTATTTATGGCATTTGTCTACTGACCGCTTATGGTCTTTAGCTCAGTCAAGTTTATTGGGTAAAGTTTCTCCTAGTCAACTTACCGAGTGTGAAATACTTCTATTTCTGATACACTATTTTCTTTAATTCATACTGATGTCTGGGGCCTTTTTCCTATTCTTACCAAAGGGGTTCTACATACTATCTGTCATTTGTTGATGACTACACCCATTACACTTGGTGTATCTTATGACTTAGAAGTCTGACTTCTACCAGATATACCGTACTTTTCAGTCTATGATCACTGCACAGTTTAGGTATAATGTTAAATTATTACAGTCTAACTTGGGTGGGAAATATTTTAAAACTGAATTTTGTGAGTATTTGGCCAATTTGGGTACCATTCACCAAACTTCCTGTACTAATACAACGGCCCAAAATGGTCGAGCTGAGTGTAAATACTGTCATCTTCTTGCGATAGCTATGTCTCTTTCTCTCTGCCACTATTCGGGCTCCATTTTGGGTTGAGACAGTTCTTACTGCTGCTTTTCTACTCAACTGTATGCCTACTCCCCTCTCTCAGGTCGTTCTCCTTACAAGGCTCTATTTTTTCTCAACTTCCCAATTACTCTCTCCTTTGTGTCTTTGGATCTGCTTGTTTTGTCCTTCTTTTCCATAAAGATAAGACCAAACTTAGTGCTCGGTCTATCCTATGTATCTTTTTAGATTACAGTCTTACTCAAAAAGGTTATCGTTGTTACGACCTTGTTTCCCGTCACTTTTATGTCTCCCGTCATGTTACCATTCTCAAACGTCTTACTTTCAGCTTCCTCCTATCACTACCCTGATTTCCAAAGAGGATTTGGTTCACATTAATCCATTTCCTTTTGAGGTCCCTTCCGATGAGTACATCTCTATTGTTCCCCATGAGCTTGTTCCCTCTTCTCCTCCTAGCCCCCATCCTACTAAGTACATCTCTATTGTCTCCCATGAGTTTGTTACCCCTTCTGCTCCTGCTCCTCCTCATGCTCCTCCATTGTTAGTCTATTCTCATCGCAAGGTTGTTCGCTCACCAGTTGTCTCCTCTACTGCTGCTCTTCCTTCTTCCTAAGACATTGATCTTGCAGCACGCCAGTATCCTGATCGTGAACGTCATCCCCAGAACAGGTTTGAGTTATTCTAATACATGTTTTTCTGCTTTACATCGTACTTTCTTGTCTGTCCACTCTTTTTTAGAACCTCAGTCCTACAAGGGGGGCTTGTCAAGATCCTAATTTGGTTCGAGCTATGGAGGATGAGTTGTCTGTCTTACAGAAGGCAAGTTGGTTTCATTGCTTACTGGCAAGAATTTGGTTGGTTACAAATGGGTCTATAAAGTCAAGACTTATTTTGATAGTCCTTTCAAGCACTACAAAGCTCGCTTGGTTCCTAAAGGGTTCTCACAGGAGTATGGTATTGATTATGAGACCTTTGCCCTTGTTGCCAAGATGACTACTGTTCATACTTTGATTTTTATCGTTGTTGTTCGTCATTAGCCTCTCTATCAGATGGATGTTAAGAATGATTTTCTTAATGGCCATCTCACTGAGGAGGTTTATATGCGTCCTCTCTTTGGCCTTGCCCATTCCTTTGGACAAGTTTATTGTTTTCGATATGGTCTGTGTGGTTTGAAGCAATCTCTACGTGCTTGATATGATCTCTTTCAAACAGCTGTTACTCAGCTTGGGTTTCATCCTTGTGCCTAGGATTTTGCTTTGTCTCTTCTCCACACTTCTGCTAGTTTTGTTGTTTTGTTATTGTATGTGGATGATATGATCATCACTGGCTCTAACTCTTCTGTTATCTCTAAAGTCGAGTAGCATCGCTTCTGCATCTTCGAAATGAAGGATCTAAGCCCATTGTGATATTTTATTGGTATTAAGGTAGCTTCTTCTCCCAAGGGCTACTTTCTGTCTCAAGCCAAGTATGCCGATAAAATTATTCACCGTGCCGGTCTTACTGCTAAGATTTTTGATACCCCCATTGAGCTTAATGTGAAACTTAACACTACTGATGTTGTCCTTCTGGAAGATTTTACTTTATATTAAGAGCTCATGGGTTGCTTATTATATTTGACGGTTATTCGCCCTGATCTTGCCTATGTTGTTCATGTGGCTAGCCAGTTCGTTTCTAATCCTTGCTCTACATATTGGGATATTTTGATTCGGATTCTTCACTATCTTTGGGGTACTATCTTTGGGGTATTATTCAGATTGCCCATAACACTATCTTCCATGAGCGGACAAAACACGTTGAGATTAATTGTCATTTTGCTCACCAGCATCTGCAGTCTGGCTCCATCTCTCTTCATTTCATCCCTTTGGCACTGCAACTTGCTCACTTCTTTACCAAGACTCACACCACTGTTCAATTTTAGTTTCTTCTTGAAAAACTCTCAGTGTTTTTCATTAAAACACCTTGACTTTGAGTAGAGGTGTGAGAATATTATGTTAATTGTGTAAATATATTAGATTAATTGTGTGAATATTACATTAATTGTACGAATATAGGTTTATTCCTATTTCCTATTTAGATTAGGTCTAGCATTACTATATAAATCGGTTGTACTCATTGTATTAAATACAATTGAATATACAGATTATTATTCAGAATTCTTACATAAACTCCTAATATAATAGTTTTTTATTATTAAAAAAGAATTTTCTATATTGAATAAATTTAACTTATAAGAGTTTTTTTTTTTTTTTTTTTTTTTTTTTTGCTGTTGAATAAATTGAATTAGTATTAGTTTTTTTCGTTATTTTTAGGCGTAAAATTCATATAAAATGCTTCTCAAACAGATTCAATGTTCGAAAATTAGAAATAACCCAATAGATTTCAAAGAACTACGGTCCATATCTACTGCAACCCAATAATGAAATTGGTTTTCAATTGGTCCAGCAATGTACTGTGAACCATCACGCTAGAGAAAATGAAAATTAATGAAAAAGAATCCTAAAGAATAAAGCCAATAATGTTCGATTCATTTTTCATTTCAAGCAACAATAAATAAAGCTCATAAATCTGTTCTAATGTAACAATGGAACTGCATGGATTTTCTTTGGTTGAGAAGGGAAGAAATCAGTTTATTCTCAAATGTTACACCCAACGTTTTGAAAAGCGATTGCGGTCACCGTAATGGTTGCGGTGAAGCAATAACAGTTGCGGGGTGCAAAGGACGTAACGCAACGGTTGCGGTAACCGGAACCATGATTTTTTTTAATTTTTTGTACAATTTGAAGAAAACTCACCGACACGCATATATATATTTTCAGAATCACATTTATTGGGATTTAAAATAATTTTTTATCAAATTTTGTTAATTTTTAAGTATGATCCAATATATTTCATATTTTCAAATTACTACAAAATGAGTTTTTTACATTTTATTTCAATAGTAAATGATTTTAAAAATAATTAATTTTGAATGTCTACAAATTATTTTTTTACCAATATTTAAACTAACTGAATAAAAAATATTCACAATTACTAAATGAAAGGATTATAAAATAAAAATTGTGCTATAAATTTTTTTTTTTTTAAAAATTATAAAGAAAAATAATTCATATAAGATTTTTTCTTTAGGCTTGGATCACTTGAGTATTTGTTCTTTTTTTTGTAAGTTTTTATTTATTTATTTATTTTTTTTGGGAAAAGGAAGCTATTCAGAATATTGTAAAAGAATGTAACAATGTCTAATGGACCATTACGGCCGTTATATAACACCAAAATGGCCGTTACAAATGTGAAATTCCGTCACACCGCTATAGCGGCAGTAACAGGTGGCAGTAAACGCCACAACCGTTACGTAACGGTTGCGGCTATTTTCTAAAACATTGGGTGAGGCGATAGTGGTAGCGGTAGCGGCAGTAGTTGCAGGGTGTAAAGGTCGTAGCATAACGGTTGCGGTAATCGGAACTGTGATTTTTTTTAATTTTCTACACAATTTGAAGAAAACTTGCCGATACGCATATATATATATATATATATATATATTCAGAATCACATTTACTGGGATTTAAAATAAATTTTGATCAATTTTTATTAATTTTTTAGCATGATCCAATATATTTCATATTTTCAAATCACTATAAAAGGAGCTTTTTATATTTTATTTCAATAGTTTATGATTTTAAGAATAATTGATTTTAAATGTTTACATATTATTTTTTACCAATACTTGAACTAACTGAATAAAAAATATTCACAATTACCAAATGAAAGGATTATAAAATAAAAACTGTGCCATAAATTAAAGAAAAAAAATTATAAAAAAAAAAATTCATAAAAGAATTTTTTTTTTTTTTTGCTTGGATCATTTGAGTATTTGTTCTTTTTTTTTAAGCTATTGTTTTTTTTTTTATTTTTTTTTTTTTAGAAAAGGAAGCTGTTAGAATGTGTTAGAATATTTCCTATTTTATTCTGATGAATATTTAGTATATTCTTATTTAATGCCTTATTGTTTGTCATAACCTAAAAAAAATTAAAAAGTCAAAAAGTTACTCTCCTATTTAAATCACACCATCTTATTTAAGTCACATCACCTCTTTACCACATCACCTCAAACCCAACCCATACTCAACCCATATTTCATAAAAAGTCAAAAAGTACACTTCTTTAGATTATCCCAAACCACCCTTTAATATAAAAGGGGATGAGATACCACTCATACCTCTAACTTTTTCTTGCTAAAAAATAACATGGTATCAAAGCCACTCTAAAACCGTAGAAACAACCCTATAGCCACTTTCGCACCACCACCAAAACACCACACCAAACGCCATTCCACTAGGGTTTTGACAGGATCAATCATTGGTATCAGAGCCACTCTAAAACCTTAGAAACAACCCTATAGCCACTTTCGCACCACCACCAAAACACCACACCAAACGCCATTCCACTAGGGTTTTGACAGGATCAATCATTGTCTCCTAGGACCCCGACAAGCCTTGTCGCATTCTTCTAGGACTTCGGCATCCCTAGCCACAGCCTCCTCGAAGCCCCCTATTTTTCACCTAGGTCTGTCGGCAAGCTTGGAGTTCAGTCGGGTGGGTTTTCCTCCCTCCTCAGGCTGCCGACAGCCACTCAGGACCTCTCTGGTTTAGTCGGCTCTCTGGTTCACGTCAATCCTTTCATCTCTTTGGTTAAGTCGACTCTCTCTCCTCAGTCGACTGTGACGGCTCTGTCTTGGGTCTGGGTTGAAGTTGTTATTCGGTGATTTAATGTAATTTGCCTTCTCTCTCCTTTGTTTTTGTTTTTTCCTTTTCTGTCTTCCAAAAAATAATAAATAATAAATTAAATTAATTAATTAAATTAAATAAAAAAGACCCAAAAAAAAAAATGTTCTCTTAAATTCTTTTTTGTTCTGTTTGGTATGCTTCCCATCTTCCGGGTTTGTGATTAGGCCAGTGTTTGTTGTGAGGGTTCCTTAGTAGCGTATTCATGGCAGAATTGACTAGTGAGTCTACTACTTCACATACTCCTCAGGGCCCGAGTCCTGGTTTGCCTACTACTATGACTGATTCCCTTAACCCTGGCCAGAAAATCACCACCTCTCTTTAATGGTCAGAATTATCTAGCGTGGTCGCAGAGTTTGACTATATTTTTGAAGAGCAAAGGGAAGATAGGATATGTTGATGGACGCGTTCAGGCCACCAATTCCACAGATCCAGGTTATGATCAGTGGGAGATTATCAATTCTCTTATCATGGGCTAGTTGATACATTCCATGGTTTCGGAGATTGGTGAAGGATACTTGTCTATGGACACAGCACAGGATATTTGGGAGGCTGTGGCCACTACGTATTCCCGCAAAGGCAATTTTGCCCAGACTTTTGAGTTGCGACGCTCCATTGACCGGTCTGTCCGGGGTGAGATGACTATCCTCCAGTATTTTACGTTCCTTAGCAATGAGTGGAAGAGACTTGATCATCTTCAGGACTACAAGCCTGTGTATCGCACTGATTCTGCTGGGTACCGAAAATTTGTTGAACAAGTGCGGGTCTTCAAGTTTTTGGAAGGTCTGAATGTGGAGTTTGATCCTGTTAGGAGTCGTGTGCTGGGTATGGATGGGCTTCCTTCTCTCCAAGAAGCGTTTGCTTATGTGCAGAATGAGGAGAATCGTCGTTCTGCTATGCTTCCATTTGCCTCTTCTAATCGATTTGGCCTAGTTTCTGCACCCTCTTGAGATGAGGATCATGGTTCTTGTCCTCCTTCTGAGAAGGATACCCTTTTATGTGACTATTGTCGTCGTCCTCACCACACTCGTGAGACTTGTTGGAAGTTGCATGGACCGCCATCTGGGGGTCGTAAAGATCGTTCTGGGCCTCGCAGGGGTCGCTCGGGTCAGTCTAGAGGCCGAGGGCCCAATGCCCGAGCTCATCATTCTGATACAGTTGAGCCTCTGTCCCCCGCTCCGGTTGTTTCCTCTGCTGATATCTTTGGGTTTTCTACTTGTGAGTTGGAGGTTGCTCTTCACCACTTGTTAGATCGTCAGGCATTTGGTTCATCTTCAGGTAACTTTGCTCATTCAGGTAACTTAGCTTCTTCTACAAGTGCTTTCCTATCTCATCAAATGTTGCCTTGGATTATCAATTCTGGTGCTTCCGATCATATGTCTGGGTCTTCTGATTTGTTCTTCGCTTTTCAGGACAAGATAAAGTTAGAATTGCTGATGGTACCATTTCTTCTGTGTCAGGGAAAGGTGTAATTCATGCCACTGCTTCCCTTCCTTTGTCTTCTGTACTACATGTTCCCGATTTTAGTGTTAACTTTTTTATCTTTGAGTCGTATTACTCGGGATTTGAATTGCAGTGTAACCTTTTTTTCTTGATCATTGTCTGTTTCAGGACCTTATAACAAGAAAGATGATTGGCAGTGGTAGAAACGAGAATGGTCGCTATATCCTAGATCAAGTAGACAAGCAGGCTCACACATCCATCCAGTTACCATCTACAGAGGAAGACCTATGGCTGTGGCATCGTCGTCTTGGGCATCCATCTTTTTTGTTACTTAAACATCTTTTTCCTTCCCTTTTTTTGAAAAATAATGTTTCTGAGTTTCAATGTGAGTCGTGTCAACTTGGAAAACAACAGTGAGTTTCTTTTGCTCCTTCTATTAATAAAAGTTTAGTTCCTTTTACATTGATTCATTCTGATGTATGGGATCCCTCTCGTTTTGTGTCTTTAAAGGGCCACCGATGGTTTGTCACCTTTATTGATGATTGTTCTCGGCCCACCTAGGTATATCTTATGAAGGACAAATGTGAGGTTTTTTCTGTATTCCAAAATTTTCATAAAATGATTTGCACTTAGTTTGGGGCGGTTGTCAAAATTTTGCGTTCTGACAATGGGGGAGAATACATTTACTCTGGCCTTGCCCGCTATTTTGCCACTCATGGTATTCTTCACCAAACTTCGTGTACCAATACCTCTTAACAAAATGGTGTTGCAGAGCATAAAAACTGCCATCTTCTTGATATTGCGCGTTGTTTGTCCTTTGAAATACGTGTTCCTAAATCATATTGGAGGGAAGCTGTTCTTACTGCAGCCTTCCTTATCAATCGTTTGCCTACCCAGGTCCTCAACAAACACACTCCTCTTCAGGTTTTGTTAGGGTCCCACTCATCTGGTTTCTCCATTCCTCCCAAAACCTTTGGGTGTGTGCGCTTTGTTCATAACCATTCTCCTACCCGTAGTAAGTTGGATCCTAGGTCTCTTCGGTGTCTTCCTGGGTTACTCCGCCACACAAAAGGGCTACAAGTGTTATCATCCCCCCTCTCGGAAATGGTTTGTCTCTATG
The DNA here is from genome assembly GCF_055761805.1 of Camellia sinensis. NCBI lineage: Eukaryota > Viridiplantae > Streptophyta > Magnoliopsida > Ericales > Theaceae > Camellia > Camellia sinensis. The sequence continues at coordinate 137,357,999 of NC_138973.1, forward strand.
GATGTGTCTTTCTTTGAGTCTCGGTCCTACTTCTTGTCCTCTTCGGTGTCCCAGTCCTCCCTTCAAGGGGAGCCTTGGCATGAAGCGATTCCTGTGTCACTACCATCAGTGATTGAGCAGGTTGAGAATGTTAATGGTGACCTTGCTATTGATATTGAGAATGTTGAGTCTGAATCCACAATGAAAGACGGCAAAGTTTATGTCAGGGACAAGGATAGAAAACAAGTTACTTGGTTACAAGAGACCCATTCGGATTCTCCACTGCTATCTTCTTCTCCTGATGAGTGTCCAAAATCCTCTTCTTCTGATGAAACTCCAGGTAACTCTATTATTTCTGATCTAGATGTTCCTATTGCTAAAAGGAAAGGGGTTAGATCTTGTACTCAACATCCTATTTCTCTTTTTGTCTCTTACACTAATCTGTCTCCTTCCTATAAAGCTTTTCTGTCTAAAGTTTCTTCTGTGAGTCTTCCTTCTAATTTTCAAGATGCTTTTTCTACTCCTAAGCATGGTTATCAGAATCCCGATTCGGATCTTACGATCCATTTGAGTACAATCGATCCGGATCGTGTAAAAAAATCCTTATAGGTAGGATCTTTCGATCCTGGTAGTGGGATCTTATAGGATCGTGGAATCCCGATCCGAATCCGATCCTATCCGATCTAATTTACAAGCCTTGTTTTGTATTGTATGACGTATTTTATTGTAAATTTTATGTTTGTTGTCTAAATACCAATTTATGTGGTCAAAATAAATAATAAAAATTAAGTAGTATTGAATCAAATAGACTAAGAAAAACAAACTAGCAAACAAACATTCAAATATTGCGGTTATTTAAGAAAATTAAATAGTTGGAAAAACAAACTTAGCTTTAGCGGAGTCTAAGGAGGGTAAGATGATTGCAACTTTATCCCAATTTTTGGAGAGATTATTTTTGTGACTCGAATCCGCTCCACTAAGGATACTAACGACAAACCTTATCATTCGATTAAGCTACTCTTTTGAGTTCTTAATCTATTTTCATATCCAATTTTGTTAAATATTTTTTCTTTACTTTTTATGCATTATTGTAGATTGTAATGCATTTTGTTATAGAATTCTTCTTCTTCTTCACCTTCTTTTTTGATGAAATACAAAACTTTTACCATCGAGTTTTCTATTGTATAATATTATATGTACATTTTACATAGAATATTGTATTTTTCACAATATCTTCACTTCTTTTTAATAGAATATAGGCTCATTTTGTGTATACTTTGTAAGAAATATTTATTTAAATTAAATTATTATGTAATTTGTCTTTTTCGGTAGGATCTTACTATTCTCGATCCGATTCTACGATCCGATCCTATAAACACCTCCAACGATCCAACGTAGGATCCCGATTTTAACAACCTTGCTCCTAAGCGGAAACATGCCATGATGGAGGAGATGAGAGCCCTGGCTAGAAACGGCACTTGGGAATTGGCTGAGTTGCCTAAGGGCAAACGACCTGTTGAATGTAAGTGGGTGTACACAGTGAAGCACATTTCAAGGCAAAATTGGAGGCCAAAGGCTTCACGCAGACTTATGGAATAGACTACCAGGAGACATTTGCTCCTGTTGCTAAGATTAACACTGTCAGAGTCCTCTCTCTTGCCTCTAATCTTGACTGGCCTCTCCACCAATTTGCTATGAAGAATGCCTTCCTTCATGGTGATTTGGAAGAAGAAGTGTACATGGACATTCCCCCAAGCTTTGAGGATGTTAAAACTAAAAGAAAAGTATGCCGACTACGCAAGTCACTTTATGGACTCAAACAGTCACGTAGGACTTGGTTTAAGAGATTTACTCGGGCCATGCTGCGATATGATTTCAAACAGAGTCAAGTTGATCATACTTTGTTCGTGAAACACTCCTCACATGGTAAGACGACAACTCTTACTGTTTATGTGGATGATATTGTACTCACAGGGGATGATGTTGAGGAGGTTCCTCGGTTAAAGGAGTATTTGGCTAATGAGTTTGAAATCAAAGACTTAGGTAGCTTGAAGTACTTTCTAAGTATTGAAGTTGCTCGATCCAAAGAGAGCATCTTCATATGTCAAAGAAAGTATGTGTTGGATTTGCTAAAAGAAACTGGGATGCTTGGAAGTAAAGTCTGTGATACACCACTAGAGACTGGACTGAAGCTTAGTGAGGATCAAGCAGACGAGCTTGTAGACAGAGGGAGATATCAGCGGCTAGTGGGTAAGCTTATCTACTTATCCCATTCGCGTCCTGACATTGCTATCGCAGTGAGTATGGTTAGTCAATTTATGCATGCTCCACATGCAATTCACCTAGAGGCAGTTATGCGGATACTTGAAGTCTTCTCCGGGAAAAGATCTCTATTTCTCTAAACATGGTCATCTTAGTGCAAAGGCATATACAGATGATGATTGGGCTGGGTCAGTCACTGATAGAAGGTCAACCTCTGGCTATTGTACCTTTGTTAGAGGAAATCTAGTTACTTGGAGAAGCAAGAAACAAAATGTAGTTGCAGGGTCTAGTGTAGAGGCTGAATTCAGGGCTATGGCTCAGGGTGTGTGTGAGCTATTATGGATCAGACTACTTTTGAGGGATTTGGGGATTCATCAGACAGATTCTATGCGGTTATACTGTGACAATACGGAAGCCATCAATATAGCTCACAATCCAGTTCAGCATGATAGGACAAAGCATGTGGAGATTGATATCAAGGAGAAGCTCACTAGTGGCACTATATATACGCCATTCGTGAGATCCGGAGACCAACTAGCTAATGTTCTCACCAAAGGATTAGGGAATAAACCATTCCGTGACATTCTTAACAAGCTGGGCATGAGAAATATCTTTGCAGCAGCTTGAGTGGAAGTGTTAGAATGTGTTAAAATATTTCCATTTTATTCTGATGAATATTTAGTATATTCTTATTTTATGCCTTATGGCACTTCTATAATTATGGTGATGATTTAATATAAAAGAGAATGAAATACCACTCATACCTCTAACTTTTTCTTACTAAAAAATAACATGTTCATCCCACACTTCTCCTTAAAACCCAGGTATTAAGGAGAGAGAAACTGGAGACCAGTACAGATGTGGCAATTCCAAGCGACGTGGGACACATTCCAATACACCCTCCTGGACCACAACATACATTAGCCAGACAAATGTCACACCAATAACAGGCCCAACTAAGCTCTGATACCAAATTGAAAAGTCCAGCCTACACTTCTCTTTAAAACCCAGGTATTAAGGAGAGAGAACCTGGAGACCAGTACAGATGGGGCAATTCCAGGCGATGTGGGACACATTCCAACAGAAACTATTCAGAATATTGTAAAAGGTTGTGACGGTGTCTAATGGGCCGCTACGGTACCACTACAGCCTTTATGTAACATCGAAATGGTCGTCACACATGTGAATTTCTATCACACCGCTATAGTGGCCGCAACGGATGGTGGTAACCACCACAACCATTACGTAATGGTTACGGCCGCTTTTTAAAACCCTACACCCCAAACAAAAATTTGGCTTAAACAAAAGTCAATGAAATGACCAGTTTCAGAGAAGAAAAAAGGAATAGAAAAGCAAGTCAGCAAGATTATGAACTTTTGCATGTATCAATCACTACCGGAATGCTTGGTGTGCAAAACTAACCTTTACAACAGAGGCAAATTTGTCATCCAAGATTATGATGTCTGAGCTCTCCTTAGCAACTTCTGTGCCTTGGATGCCCATAGCAAGACCAATGTCAGCCTACATTCCAAAACAATTACCAAATCATTTAAACAGATGGGCAATACAGATAAATACACGTATCAGGAAACCATGAAAACACCAACTACTTGTTTTGTTCCACAGGAGAAACCTTAGTTGCCAAACAAATACAGTCCATTCATGAAGCCCAACTCAATCAGATCATCAAATTGATTATTATCGGTTCCAAAGCAGCAGAAACCTAATTTGAATAAATGAACGAAGGAACCCACACTACCTATATATGAGTTCATCTGAGGAATATAACAACGGACCTCTACCATCAATCAGAGACTGTCTCATACCTCATGTAGTGCAGGAGCATCATTAGTGCCATCTCCAGTTACTGCAACAACATGTCCCTTCTTTCTCAATGTTTGCACAAGCAGCAGCTTGTCACTAGGAGAAGACCTTCCCATTACCTATACATTGTTGAAATTAGGAAATAGTGATGTTATAATCATGGTAGTATTGAAATTAGGAAAGAGTGATATTGTAATTATGATAGTGTGTATAAAATCTATGATTGTGTCAATCACAGATTTAATACCTTTTTTTATCTTTGTTTCCTTTTTTGTTTGTTTCCCATTTTGTTGGTTTCTTATTTTGTAATATTGTTTCATTATAAATACAAGGCTCTACCTCATTCATAGGTAACCAAAATAATTATTTTCATTCTTTTTGGTATCAGAGCTAGGTTAAGTACTTAGTAATTTTGCTTCACCGGCGGGCGGTAGCCTTGCCTTGGCCACCCGCCAGACCTCAACCCCTTTTAAACTGTCTCAATATTGATTTCGATAAGTTCCTACAACGGTTCCGAAATGACCCCATAAACTGTCCCGACATTGATTATGGTCAATTCCTACAACGGTCAGGCATGACCCCTTTAAACTGTCCCGACATTGATTCCGGTCAATTTCTTATAGGGCAGTTCAGTCCCTTTTTTTTTTTTTTTTCCCCTTTTAAGGGTGTGGTGCTGATGTGTTAAGCATTTTTTAGCCTTTTTTTTATTTAGTGGACTACCAGATATGTTCGGTAGCATTTATTTGGACTAGCCGTTGAGTTTTTTCCCGGCTTCAGTGCTGATATATCAAGCACTTTTTGGCCTTTTTTATTTAGTGGACTACCACATTTGTTCGGTAGCATTTATTTGGACCAGCCGTTGAGTTTTTTCCGGCTTCTTCCAGTCATCCATCGGCAAGCTGCGTTTATTGAATATCTTCACACCAGCTTGAGGAGGAGTATTGAAATTAGAAAATAGTGATATTATAATTATGGTAGTGTTGGAATTAGAAAACAGTGATATTGTAATTATGGTAATGTGTATAAAATCTGTGATTGTGTCAATCACAGATTTAATGCCTTTTTTTTTATCTTCGTTTTCTTTTTTGTTTGTTTCCTATTTTGTTTGTTTCTTATTTTGTAATATTGTTTCATTACAAATACAAGGCTCTACCTCATTCATAGGTAAGCATAATAATTCTTTTCATTCTTTTTTGTTGAAATTAGGAAATAGTGATATTATAATTATGGTAGTGTTGGAATTACGAAAGAGTGATTTGTAATTATGGTAGTGTGTATAAAATCTGTGATGGTGTCAATCACAGATTTAATACCTTTTTTTATCTTCGTTTCCTTTTTTGTTTATTTCCAATTTTGTTTGTTTCTTATTTTGTAATATTGTTTCATTATAAATACAAGGCTCTACCTCATTCATAGGTAAGCCAAGTAATTTTTTTCAAAAAAAAAAAAAGGCCAAAAAGTGCTTAATACATCAACACCACATCAAATGACTCTCATTTTTATTCACTCCAAATTGGTTATAAGGCGGAAGCATACAGATAATAATTTACAGAAATTGTTGCAAAGGTTAATCTTCAAATCATACCGATATCTTCTCCGCAATTTCTTGTCTCCGAACTTCAGATAATGCACGAAATTCTTTCCCTTCTATGATATTTGGCTGAGTAGCATCAGCACCTGACACTAGAATCCCACATTCTAAAGCTATTGCTATACCTGTTCGCAGATTGTCACCAGTGACCATACGCACCTATTCAAAATGAAAATATTTTTTTCAACCAATTGAGCTAGATCTATGACCAATAGATACGGATATGAGATACCAGATATGGATATGATACAACATGGATATGGCAATAGCACAAAACTTTAAAAAAAGAATACGGGCAAGATACATTGAAACAATCATATAATTTTTCGTTGTGTTATACATAAGCTCAAACAATGGTAAAAGACAATATGAATTACGCATTAGCTTAAGAGCTAATAGTCAATTTACTTTTTCTAGTGGGTCCTATAAAAGATTTATTTTAATATCAAATCTAAACTATTCCTATTGCACTTGTGCTTTTTCCCGTCGCACTTAAAAATGTAGTAAGTTTACATGCTTATTTAATTGTTGAAATCCAATTTTAGTATGATTATACTTTCTTTTATTTATTCTTACTTTCTACAACATGTGGATATGGATATGGATATGGATATGGGACATATATATATATATATATCACAATAAGGATAAATTAATTTGATAAATTCTGAAAATGCAGGGTACTTCTTTAATCTCACTATTTTCTGCTTCTACAAGAAATAAGAAAAATAGTATAAAACTATTTTTATATTTATCACAATAATTATCCTTACGCAATAATTCATACAATATCAATTTCATAATAGTCTGGATATGTGACCCAAGTATCTATCCGATACTTTCAAAACTAAAGGAAACTAATATCTAGTATATGATACGTTTAGGAAGTATCGCATATATACGCGTGAGCATCTGAGTAGTAATGGTAGACACAGGTATGATACAGATACAAACCTTTTATACAAGTAGGTGTTTGCCATGCACTAAAAAAGTGCACTTTTTTTTTTTTTTTTGCATACATACATTTATTTGGATTACATCAATCAACATCTATCAAGATCTCCTCTCTACTTTTCTACCCACTTTCTCTACTTTTCTACACATTTTTTTTTATAAAAAGTCAAAAAGTGCACTTATTTAGAACATCCCAAACCACCCCTAAATGTGGATTCCGTGCTTTATATTTCTGTTACATGGACTCTTCTACTTTCCCCAGAGTACACGTGTCCACCGGATATGACACGAGTAAGGGTGTGGGATATGTGTCTGACACTCGTACCCAATTTAGATACTCAGATCCTTTAAATTGTGAGAATGTATGAAGAAGAAGAAACTCACATTTACTAGTAAAGCAATATTTTTAGTCTTTCACATGAAATAGATATAGAAATTTCATATGTTTCCTGAATCCTATTTAATTTCTAATATATTTCTACATAGGAAAATGTTTGGGAACCCCACAAAGGAGGACCCCCATTGATGTATTAACCATTGATGTGTTTGAATTTTTTTTTAGCGTTGTATTTGACAGTGACATGAATGGTTCAGATCATTTTAAAAATTGTGGGGGGTTGTGTTTTGTGGAGGTCTCTATCATTACTGTTCTACATAATTTACTATATCTCAGCCGAGAATATTATATAATATGCAATATTTATGTGTACATGACGCATCCCCTTACCCATATCCAATTTTGGATATGTATCCGTAGATCCTAAAATTTAATTTTATGAAGGTCTAATACTTGAATACACACCCGCACCTGATACTCGTACTCAAGTCCATGTAACATAGCTTTATATAGTTGGATAGTACATATAAAAAGCTGCAAGGTATTTACATACATCATAATGGTATTCACCCAACTTAATATCAAAACAATAGAATACTAAAACACCCCATCTATCCCCCCACCAAATATATATATATATATATTGTTCATAGAAACTATTCTTATGAAACGATACTTATTGCATTCAAAAAAACGTTCTTCATACAAATGCTCCACGAGAACGTATTCAATTGAGTGCGAAAACATCAGATCATCAATGAGAAGCAATAAGTCTTTTTCACCAAAGAGCTAATATATGAGCCATTGAGCATCAATTGTGAATTAGTGCTAACAACCATTTCAATAAAATCTATTTATTTGCTTAAATAGTAGTCAGTTAAATTAATCAAATCAAGGACCGTCGTAAATTGAAATAAATGTCTACCCAATCACAGCCAAGCATTTCATAATTAAAAATAATCACAGCCATGAATTTGGCATTTGGTGCCATTAAAGATCTGCCAGTGCAATATGCTCTCAAAACACTACATGTCACCTGCATAATATTCAGAACCGTACTACATATCACAAAGTACTTCATTGCTAAAAGCTAAATGAAAACCCAACTGGAAATCCTAGGTAATGGTCAATTATGGGACAGAAAAAATATACAACATAAAAATCATACACAATTTACACCAAATGCTCTATCATCTTAAATTATTTTCCTGTCCCATTAATGCGTAGTGTAAGGTTACAATGACAACATTCAAACTAAATTCATAAAGTTCAACATATCCCATATCTGAATAATAACTTCCAATGCAGATACTTGTCAAAACTCACAAAACACAGGGTCAAGCGAAGGATCAGGGCCAAATGGACCCAAAAAACAGACGAATATAGATGGCAGTTCATGAGCTCACGTGAAGCCATTACTCGAAACAACCAACAAGCAAACCCGTTGACCCTCCATAAAAATATATAAAAATAAATAAATAAAGTAGAAAAAGAATTGGTACATAGCTTAGAAACTTTACAAGCAACAGCAAAACCTTAGATCTCTTTAGAATTTTAATATTAGTTGGTACACAAAGAATATCACCACAAACTATATTCTTCATGAACAACTAGAATGAGAGCCACAAAAAATACCTTAACACCTGCATTTGTGCACAACTGAACTGCATCTTTCACACCTGGCCGACATGGATCCTACATCACAAAATATATATGCCCAAGTGAGAGAAGAAAGTGTGTCAAGACAATATTACCGAAAAATAGAAAACGATTCAGATAATATCATTGGAAAATGAGAAGTACCAGAAATTCACCATGAATAAGAGAACAATTGAAAAAGAGTAATGCTAACTTCACTAAAATAAGCAGTCAAGTGCAGTAATATAATGCAGACATCCAAGCCATGACAATAAATTTTGAAATCAAATACAGCTTCCAAGTATTCATAGATAAAATTAACATCAAGAATTCATCAACAGAACATAAGGCATTCTTAGTTTAACATATAAGACTCGAAATATGAAAATGATATGAAATACATGAAGTCAAATCCTAAGAATGAGCCAAAAACCCTTTTAATTATTCACTTTCTAATCAAATCTCAAAAAGCTGGGATATAATAGATGAAAAACTCAACCTAGAAATAATGATCCACACAAGTACATAACATAACCCAACAAATTAAATTATTTCAATGTAGATTGCAGTGACCCAGGTCCAAGAGCCAAGATTTCTGAGGCTTGAGCCCAAGATGGATGAGATGAGGTGGAGATCACAAGTCCACGAAATATGTTGCAAGTGTGAGCTTTGAGCCTTCATTGTACAAGCGATTTGAAGCCATCTAGACCGTTGACCTAGGAATGATCCATGGAGTTCTCTGTGTCTTGCCTTTGCTTGAACTGGATTTTTCCGAAAAGGTGCTCATATGCTGGCTCACCACTAATTGGATAATATTGTATAATATTGAATTCAAAAACAGTCATTTGGCTAAAAAGTTACAGTACAATAGCTATCAAATAGTGGCAGCAAATTTCTAAGCCACTTTGTTTCTTTTTGTCCAAGTCACTTCTTTTTTTCTATTTTTTATTTTTTTGTGGTCAAAGTTGCTTTTCTTTTTGTCTGACTCACTTCCTCTTTTCTTTGTGAATTTCAGGAATATCCCCATTCATAGGTCCAAGATCTACATAATTATACCCTCAAACTAATAGGTACCAAATAAACAAAGCAAAAATTATACCTTCAAACCAACAATAGCTAGCAACACAAGATCATTCTCAGGTATTTCCCAATGAGCCAATTCCTCCTCATCACTTGGAGTATTTTCCATTTCATAAGATCTATAAGCAATAGAAACACAACGCAAACTTCTGGCAGCCATATCTTCAATATCTCTTTGAAATTGTTTCACCTATAGACAAGCCACATTCCACGAAACGAACCATTGGTTGAAAATTTTGGAAGACAACTATGAATGTGATACACAGTAGGCAGTTTTTTAAAAACTTAAAATTCTGAACTCATACACATTACGTTTTAATAATTTTTTTCTTCAACAAATTTTAAAAACCACGTAAGCCCTTTCCATAATTCACATATTTCAACACACTACCTTAGCCCAAACAGAAAAGAGGGTTCTGTTTGGTTTGATTTTTCAAATTTTGTTTTTAGACGGTTTTCATTTGTTTTTAATGATTTTTTTGTTCATATTTTAGTCATTTTTTTACTTTTTAAATGCACCTAATCGAGATACATCTAAAAAGTCAACAAATTTGACTAAAATAGAAAAAAGGTTCACTCAAAATAATTGAAACCTATCCAAAAACCAATGAGTCTTTGTTTGGGTTTTCGTTTGTTTTTATTGACTTTTTTTTCACATTTTAGTCATTTTTTTTGATGCATCTAATCTGGATGTATCTAAAAAAAAAAGTAAAAATTAATTAAAATATGAAAGAAGTTCACTAAAGACAAATGAAAACCCGTCTAAAAACAGTTTTTGAAAAATTAAACCAAACTAGATTTCCCAATGTATCTTGAAACTTACAAAGATTTTGGAAATTTAAGAACACAAAATTCTTGAAATTAACAAAAGATATTTAAATTCAAGAAAATCATTTTGACTTGACGAAATAGCTTCAGACAACTATTAATGCCAGCCACCATTAACCTGAAAAAGAGTATCTCAAACCTTATCATCATCCATTGGTATGAAATGATCATTCGTATCAATGAATCTTGTACACGAAGCTAAGACTATTTCAGCGGCACCTTTCCAATGTAAATGAACTTCAGAGTCTGGCTGTACATATAACAAATATTTTAGAAATATACAAGCAACAACATTCTATTACTACTGGAAAAATATAATACAAATGAAATGAATATTCATTAGATACATCCAGAGTTTCACAAAATGTTTATTTGAGATGAATATTATTTTTTGGCTCAAGAAGATAAAAAAGAATGACATCACTGAACCAGAGACATCCTGTGGCATTAACGTAGGCTGCTTTCTAACCAAATTACAATGTGTACAGCATTAGAATAAAGAGTCTCAGCATGCAAAACAGTCAAGATCACCACTTAATGATCCCACCTACACATGGCAGATGCTAGTCTGATAGTGTTCGTGATTTGACAAAATTTAAATGCATCACCAACATTTTAAACAACAAAGAAATGAATTGGTCAAAAGAAAGGTGCAAATGGATACCCAACTTTCTGATTATGGCATTGATCAAGAGAGGCATGTATGGAATGAACACTCACAACAAAGAAAACCATGAACAAATAAACAAGAGATACTCTCTCTCAAAAACTGTATTATTAATCACCAAAAGCTGATTTCCCCAAGGCTTACATAAGTTTATACTAAACTAATTCATGCTAATCAATTAACCCTAAAAAGGAAAAGATTAATTCTTGCTAGTCAAAAATATCTAGATTAAAATATTAATTTTTGTAAAAGAAACATAAATTAATAATTGAACACTATTCTATACTAAACTAGAATATTCAAAATAAAATATTAATTTTAAAATAATAAAATAAAATTTATAGATGTTCTAAAATATTTCTACATCAGGTACCCAACCCAAAAATGATTAAGCGGTTTTATTTCTAACATGATAAAGTCAAAGTTTTCAATCAAGACCTCCTAGGTAGTTTAACACAAGGAACTAACAAGAATTGGTCTATATCAGGTATCTCATGAGTACCCAACAGGTAACCAATGTGAATCAAAATGCTTCCTTTCTTCCACCACATTAGAATAGCAACCTTTTTAAGAATATAGGGAAAAAGGATACAAGAAAGAAGAAATATACACAATCAATTTTGGTGAACCTATCCCAAAATTAATTGCTCAAATCCCTACGAAGCAAGATCGGTAGAACTAGAATGATGCAAGACATATGACCCCAAAAAGCTTCTTTAATAATCTAAAGAATAAAAAAGCAAAAAGGAAAAATATGAATTATGTAAGACATATGCCCCAAAAACTTACTTTTGAAGAATCCAACGATGATTAATAGTCTAAAGCACGTATTGAATGGAAATTATCAAAAAATAAATAAAATAAAATAAAAATAAATAGAAGAAGAAGAAGAAGAAGCAACGTCATAGGCGCATTTCAACTATAGAAGATACCCTGACATATTATGATACAAACTGCCTTCAGCAGATGATTGGATCAATATCTGCATAAAAGATGCATAATATAAAAGAACAATAGTATGCCTATGGTAAAATTGCAATGACGGTGAAAGAAAGATCCTAGGTTTATGACTTCGATTTCATATTTGTCACACGACCTATTAAATCATATTTTAAGGTTAATCTATGACTTCATTTGTGCTCATGTCTGTGTGCAGCGGTTGCTGAAAATGATGTGTTTCTTGGCTAAATTATTTCAACATATAGTTTGCTTGTGTTTTTCTATTAGTTTAAACACTAGGAACTCTGCTTGATTATGTATACGTTTGCACAAGAACTATAAAAACCCAAAGAATGAAAGCAACAAAATTCACACACTACCACATAAGTTAGTTATAGATCATACAAGCAAAACCATTTCAACTTGGTGTGTCAGCACACTTTGTTTGTACATTAATTTCAACTAAATCTAGGCTAAGATTCGTATGTAGCCTGATCGGGGTTTAATTGGATGACGAGACCCTAAACCCAGTCTTTGAACCTGCACAAGACAAATTACAAGCGAGTCTATGAAATACAAAGGAAAATATGCCCAATCAAGTGATGATACAAGTGGGGCCTACGGTGGAAAAGTTATAGAGGATCACTTTTGTTAAGTCACCAATTTTCCCAAAAGCCTAAGCTATTAGGAAATGGGCCCAACAATGAATATCAAGCTATCTAACACCCTCCCTCACGAGCAACCCCGCCTTGCACGGGAAGAGACAAACAGAGAATCAAAGAGAACGAGAGGCAAACAACCACACAAAGAGGAAGAAACCAAACGGGGACAAAATACCAAATGCCAATGGAGAGACTTGAACCCAAGACCTTTTTAACCAGAACTCTGATACCATGTTAAGTCACCAATTTTCCCATAAACTTAAGCTATTAGAAATTTGGTCCAAAAGTGTATATCAAACTATCTAACAACTTCTACAAAGATCAATACGATCGGTCTAAATTTCATAAGATACGATAAAATTACATTCAAATTTAAATGATGATATAATTACCAATTTCAATTCAGTTAGATTAAGACAAAAGAAATAAAAACAAAAGAGAATATGACGAGAAAGATCGAGAAAGAACGATGCAAGACAAAAGAAAAAGATAAGAGAATAACCTAGGAGAAGTTGAATGGCACCAGAAGATGAGAAGTTGGATGCATTTAGAACTCCTAGCAGAATCTTCTGATACAAAGTAATGCATTTTGGCATAAAAAAAAATGTTGGGGCAACATATCAAACGGCAATGACTGTAATTTTTGGTGACATGATTCACGACATTATCGAAGGTTATGTTGATGATCTTTGTTGTCAAAACAAGGAGAAAGGAGGAACATATGCAGGATTTGAGAAGAATTTTTGAACATCTAAGTAGACAAACACAAGATAAACCCACTAAAATGTGACTCCGGGGTTTCATCTAGAAAATTCTCAAATTTGTGGGTTCGAAACAAGGGAATCTAAGTGGATCCTACAAAGATCATAGCACAATGAAGATTAGCTTACATCAAACAATTTATTTCTAACTTAGCCGGTCAACGCTTACTGTTCTCAAGGTGGAGGAAAAAGGATATATCATTTGAGTGTGATCAAGCATGCCAAAATGTATTTTAAAGCTTCAGCTCATTCAAGACCAACTTGTTATGTAAACAAGTCAAGTGTGAACACACGTTGAAACTCATATGTTTTTCAAACCAAGCTTGAACAACCAATTGCTCACCTCAACTCGGCCCATTTATAGCCCTACCTTCCGTAAGGCAAGAAATTAAAAAAAGAAAAAATAATTTTTTGCAGAAATTATAAATCTATACTTGGTAAAGCAACAATTCAATACAATATGAGTTGTTTTATTTAAAACATTAGTACTATTGATTCATCTTCCATTCATATACTATTTTTTTTTTTTTTGATAAATAATTCATACACTGATTTCACACCAAATGATTATGAAAGTTTTCATGATTATTTAATGATGTAAAATTGTTTTACGATTTTGAACTGCACAGATTCAATTGGATTACTTACGCATGAGAAAGGAGTTATTGAGAAAACATCAATAGTCAAGCACTGACCAAGAAGGTTGTAGCTTGTAGAATAGGGATCACATAAATTAAGCTTATAAAGTTGTTGCAGGGTGTTAAAAATGATGTATTATTGATTGATATCTGATTGATTAATTACAATTCCTATACAATCTATATATAGAAGAAAATGTGGTAGTAGGTGTAGTGGAGGTGATAGTGGGTTAGGTGAAGTGGAGTGTGTGGTGAAGTGGAGGTAGGTGAAGTGGAGTGTGTAGTGGAGTAGGTGAAGGTAAAGATGGGAAATTCTAACAGCCCCCCGCAAACTCAAGGAGGAGAGAAACTAACCAACTTGAGTTTGGAGAGAGTAACAAAACAAGAAAATACATAAAAATAAAAAAGGATAGGAGACACTGTATGGTCGTGTCAGACCGTTGGTGAAGACACTGAAAGGTGGTGTCATAACGTGTTAGAGGACACTGTATGGTGGTGTCATAACGTTGTAGATGACACTGTATGGGGGTGTCATAACGTGGTAGAAGACAGTTTATGGGGTCATGTCGGACCGTTGTAGAAGACAGTTTATGGGGTCATGTCGGACCGTTGTAGCAGACAATGTTGTGACAGTTGTTGTGACAGTTTACGGAGTCTTGCTGGACCCTTGTAGAAACTAACCGGAATCAATGTCGGGACAGTTTACAGAGTCTTGTCGGACCCTTGTAGAAACTAACCGGAATCTATGTCGGGACAGTTTACAGAGTCTTGTCGGACCCTTTAAAAAATCGCATCCTCAAAAGGTGCGCCCAATTTTTCAAAAGGCGTGCCATCAAAAGGCGTGCCCAATCCATAAAAAAGGCGTGCCATCAAAAGGCGTGCCATCAAAAGGCGTGCCCAATTCATCAAAAGGTGTGCCGGACATGATGGTGAGGCACGTGGGCGCCTTGGCTTGCGTGCCCGTTTGTCGGCTGGTGGCAAGAGGCGCGCGATGCGCGTGGCTGGCCCTGGCTATTTAAAACAAGGTTGAGGCGAAGGCTGTGCATACCAGTCTGAAACCTCTGAACTCTCGGAGAGCTTGTCTCTGCAAATCTTGAAACACCCGGTAACCAACCCTTCTCTGAAACACTTAGCAACCCAAAAACATGGCCTCTTCTTCCCGTCCAGCTACCCAGAACCTGCTCACGCTCTTTCCAGAACTGAACGAGCCCACAAGAGAAATAACTGGTGCGGTGGCCAGTGAACCTCAACCAAACACCACTGGGTTTGCTCCGTTGAACTTTCCGATGCAGTCGGTGGAGCAAAAAATGGCAGTGCAAACGGATGTGGAGGCTAATCAGTATACTTTGAAGGCATGTGTGGAGTCCATGACGGCGGTCACAAACTTGTCGCACCGGCTGCAGAGCAGGACAAATGAGGTGCAACAGTTAAACTCCCAGCTGGCTCTGCTCCAACGCATGTATAAGGATGCGCGAGCAGAGATAAGTGTGTTAAAGGCGGAAAACAAGGAACTGAAGCGGAAAGCCACCGTGATGTTTCGATTCGGAGGTCCGCCATATGCTGCAGTGGAGGAGTATGGGGGAGTGAACGTGCTCGGCGGTGTGGAAAACACGGAGGCAGCACCGTCAAGGGCCGCTCAGGACGGAGGCAAGAAGAAGAGATCGGCGGCAGAGTAGAGAAGACAAAAATCCCACTGTGGATGTGGTTGTGTTTTTTTTTTTTTTTTTTTTTTTTTTTTTTTGTGATGTTGTAAAATGGTGATCGGGGTTGATCCCGAGATGAATAAAATGAGTGTATTGTGCAAGTTCGTCTTCTGCCTGTATTCGTTTTTTTTTTTTTTTTTTTCCATGACCAACAACTAGAATGTATAGATTTTCCATGTAATACTGCAGGGAGAGAGTTCCATGACCCACAACTAGAATGTCTAGATTTTCCATGAAATATTTAATTGTTTGATGGTATCACCATAGGATGATATTCATGTAGCTAAACCCACTTGGTTGGGACATAAAGCTTAGTTTGGTTTGGTTTGGTTTGGTTTGTTTTGTTTTAGTAATCTACTAATATGTAACATCAGAACTCTCATTGCTTACCTTAACTTTGCACACAAAATCTGCAACACATTCCTTCATTTTTTATCCAGTCTCATCCGTGCTTGAAACAATATAACTTATATAAGACTGAATCCATGACTCCAATTATCTTAGTTCAAATGTGACAATAAAGACCATACTGCATGTAACTTCAAAGGACAATGATCAACATAAAAACATGCAATCAATCAACGGAAAGAAGAATAATTTTTGAACAAAATGTATGTAGAACTTTTTTTTTTTTTACCAGTTTAAGTGCAACGCCGCCTCGCTTTTTCTCCGAGTTGAACGGAAAAACATGTATGATTGAAGAATTTGATCTAATTGCATCAAAATTCATGCCAAGCTGTAAAAGATATATCAACAGTTAGACCTGTTCTTCCAAAAGATATAAACAAATTAAAATCAAATAACGAAGTAGATAAAATAGCAACGGTACATCGAGGCCCCATTGGAGAATGGCCTTTTCTGTTGGTGATCCAGCAACTTCGTACTTTCCGCCACCCTGTTAAATACCAACCACAATAAAGGATAATAAATTGAAAGATAACCAAGTTGAGTCAATAAAAATATTTATAATGAAGAATCTAGTATCAAATTGGGATAGGCAAGAACACATCATAGAAGGAACAACAGCAGACAGATAATGCTTAGAAAAAACCTCAACAACTTGCTCTCATAGTTGAGGACCTCAACAATGAGACAAGGGAACACAGCTACTAGACAATCGAGCTACCACAACAAATTGA